>NW_026006869.1:83007-135369 GCF_001458135.2 Marmota marmota marmota
ATATATATATATATATATATATATATATATATATATATATATATATTTAAATGTTTTTAAGGTTAAGGAATGGACTCTATCAGAACAACAACATAATTCATCTTCAGGTGCTAAATCCATTTCAAAGCGTCACATCTTATCCTTCTCTTTGCTATATATTTATAAGAACCAGGTTACTTAGAAGTATTTACATCCTATGAGAAGTCAAAAGAACATCTGAAAAAAGGTTTTTGAAGACTCTTAAATAAATACTAGTCTTGAAAAAGTGACATGAAAACCAACTCAAGTTGTAAGCCCCTTCTTTTTAGAAATATTTCATATGCTGTTCTTTTTAAAAGTAACTTGTCAAAACTGATTTGTGTTCTTGTTAGCAACTCTTCTAACATTACTTATAAAATAGTCTTACATGAAACTTTTTCTATAGAAAAATTTCAGATTAGTTCTATATAAAGTGTCAACAGGGCTACGGATGGAGCTCAGGGGTAGAGAGCTTGCTTAGCATGTAGAAGTCCTTGCCGTTTAACCCCCAACATTGCAAGAAATGGAAAGGTAGGAAAAGTAAGGGGAGGGAAATGAGAAAGAAAAAAGGAAAGAAGAAAAATTAATTAATTTAAACATGAATTATAAACAATCACATCAAGTTTAAGTTTACTTATTTTGTCAGAAGACAAGATTCCTTTTTGAGAAAGATATGTAACTAATCACATTCACTGTCCTTGAAGCCAAACCAACACATACATATGATATAACATGGCACAACTTCAACATAAAGTGTGAGCAAACTTAATGGAAGCCCAATTTTAGTGGAGAACTTAATAATAGGAATACGTCTACAAGGATACTATTTATACAATGCCTTGCCATCTGAACTAACTACTCAGCTATAAAAAAGACAACATATCTTCTATTTCTTCTCACTCTAGCTTTTTTAAATGGAAGACTTTTGTAATTTATTTATTTTTCGGACACTCCCTTAATATTGCTCTCAGCATGATTTAGTCAGTGTTCATCACTGTTGTGACTAAGAAATCTGACAAGAACTATTTTAGAGAAGGAAAAGTTTATTTTGGGCTGAGATTTCGTAGTCCATAGACAACCAACTCCATTCCCGGGTGCTCAAATTGAGGCAGAGCATAATGGTGAAGAGCTTGATAAAGAAAAGCATCTCAGGACATGACAACAAGGAAGCAGAGAGAACTACCTGTATAAGAACAAAATATGTACCTAAAGGCAAGCCTCCAGTGATCTGCTTTCTTCTGCCACACTACCTGCCCACAGTTACCACCTAGTTAATATATTCAAGTGGATTAATGCACTGATTTGGTCAAGACTCTCATAACCCAATCATTTCACCTCTAAAATTCCTTGTGTTTTCTCACACATGAGCTTTTGGGGACGTTTAATATCTAAACCATAACATAGCACCATTGTGAAAATAGTTATAAATGTATTTGGATTATATTTCTATCTTATATAAAATCTGACTTTGTGTGTCCATTACCTAAAAACCTAGTAGACTTCAGTTTCTCCTTTCCTGGGATTACCTCCTATCATTTCTTCTCATCTACCTACTTTTGAACCTTTAATGCAGTGTGTGAAATTGTATCAGGCTGGTGCTGCTGCTGCTTCAAATCCCTTTATTTTAGATGCCTGCTGAGCTCCCACTGATGTAAGGCAAATTCTTTTTCATCCTAGCCTAAAATAAATCTTTTCACTTCTTAGTTTCTGATGCATGTTAAGTATCTGTATTGTCTTTTTCAACACTCTGTGTGGCCATCATTAGTAATGTGGTAAGAAACATGAGTATTTCTTTGTTAATAGCTAGATATTTTAAATAGTAATATTTAACTCATTTAACATCCTGTTGAGCACTACCTTTTCCAGTTTTCAAATAAAAATATTAATATTCTCAAATGTTAAGTAGCCTTACTAAAATGACACCATCTATATTTGATAGAATGGAAGGCAGAATCTAGTTTTCCTTGCTCTTGTTTTTCTAAAATAAAGAGGGAAAGCTCAATTGATCTAAGTGTCCCTGTCTCTAAATAAAATAAATACTACATAGGGATGGGAATGTGACTCAGTGGTTGAATAAAATCTGCAACACTCTAAATAAATAAATAAAAGACAGTAAAATTCTAGTTGATGTAAAACAGACTTAAAATACAAAGTGAACAAAACATTAAACATTAGATACTTGTTTCTCAATGTGTGTCCACTAAAATTATTTGAAACAAAGTACAAGTCTAGGAAAAAATATATTAGCACTGCTATTATCTTTATATATTTTAGCTTTCAGATGATTTTGCTTTTGCAGAAGGAAGTCCAATGAAGTTGAAAAGGAAGATAAATGATCAACAAACACATTTGTTTCTCACTGTCCTTGAGTTTTATTTATATAATGTATTATTTATTGGTAATATTTTAAGAGGAAGACAAAATGGGTGATGCTTCTGGGTGAAAGAAAATACCTCAGAGATGTGTGAATATCTAGTCTATGCAGAATTAACAATTTCATACTTAAACTGCATTTCATACTTAAACTGATTCTTTCTCATATTTCAAACATGCACTGATGCTTTGACTCAAGTTCAAACATAGGTTTGTTGGCTGTAACAAATGAGAGGTGTTGATATTGGGGTGCTGCATATGGTGGAGGCAGGAAGTCAATGAGAAATCTTGACCTTCTGTTCAGTTTTGGTGTGAACCTACAATTAATATAAAAAATGAATTTCACTTGAAACAAAAATGAGAAAATAAACAAAGATCCCTAAATTTTCAGCAGTAGATAGATTGCTAATTAAATTACAGTGAAGTCAAGTGATGTACTGCACTCGGTAAAATCATGAGCACCTATGTCAGTGACAGTCAACTCCAGGAACTGACTTGTGTGCAAAAATAAATCAAATTGCAGAAGGAGGTACACAGAATTATACCATTTATATAATATTAAAATATTCAAAATAATTCTATGTAAGCCATTAGAATGTACATGTATCAAAATTCTGAATCAGTTTCCACCAATGATAACACTACACACTACATAGAATGGTTACTCATCTTTTCGGGGTGAGGCAGAATGAAATCAGTTCTGGATGCATAGTTGAGTTCAACTCTGTATGCAATGATTTACTTTTTACCTGAGTCTTAGAACATTTTTGTTTTAGAGATTTTTTTTTCTATGTTTTGTATTTCTGAGGTATTTCATTAGAAAACCACTATGGAAAATGATACTTCATTGGCAGTCAGAATATTTTAAAAATAAGAAGTATAGCTCAAGTAATTAATCTAGGAAGTTGTGAAGCTATGAAACTTTTCCTTTTGTTGGATTTACATTTTGAGGTTATCTCTTAAAACTGTAGTAGAAAGTGCTAAGATTGCCCCCGATTTCAAATGCTGTCACAAGTGGTAGATTTTCACCTTAACTGCTGATTGGTTATAGATTAAGTCTTCCCATGTATCACATGTATAGTTAAACTATCTGTATTTCTACTATATTTGTTATATAATGTAATAACTTCTTATAAGCAATAGGAAAACATTGCCATAAAACTCAGAGTTAAGCTTGTGTTTAAAACAAAATCTCTATATTCATCCATTAAATGAATATTCATTCAACTATTGAGTGTTGACCGTGTGCTCAGCATTGTCCAAAGTCACGGTGAAGGAGCAGTGATGGAGATAGACTTAACATCTCATGATTCATATTTCTTTGTAGTGGATGGAGACAAAAAATCAATTAAAACAAAAATTGCAATGAGTGGTCAGTACCATGGAGAAAACTACAACAAACAAGGTCCTGGAAGTAGTGGGGTAGCCCAGCTGAATGGCAAGGTGAAAGGCCTCTTTAATTGCTGAATAGCCACAAGGAACCTTTCACTGGGTGTTCAGATGATAGACATTTTAGGTTCATAGAATGGAGAGTGGAGAGACTGAAAGAGAGTGGAAGGTGAAATTGAATGAGGACTGTTCAAAGGACATAGCACAGACAGCCTTGTCAGAGTCCAGTGGATGAAGGGACAAGTGGTACAAGAACAGAGATAGGAGCTGATTATTAAGGACTTGGATACTGGAATAAGAAATTTGTTGCTTAAGTTCAGTGAGTGTCATTGGGTGATTGAAAGGAAGAACATTATATGACCTGGTTTATGTTTTTAACTGATATTTCTATTGTGGTATGAGAGGGAACTGGAGAAACAGGAGTTGGTAGAAACTCAAATTAGGATTCTGGTAGAGGCAATAGAAGTAGTTGGATTCAGAGTTTTTGTCATTGGATATTACAGGTGAGGGAAAAAGAAGAATTTTAAATTCTTAATTGAAGAAGAATCAAACCGCATTGTGAGATGAATGTAACAGGTGGAGACAACATGGGTTATGAAAGACCCATGGGGAGTTCTGTTATGAGGTGTTAGGTTTCTGATATCTAGAGAAAGGGTCGAAGAAACAGTTGATGTTGAGAGGAATGCTAAGGAGAGGCCCTTGGTAGAGGTCTTCACGTTACATTATTGTATCTACTATCTTAGGTTTGAGTGAGAGTTACTGGGGGAAATGTGCACTTACAGGAGATTAAAGAGATCAACTCACATGCTGTGGAGGTGGATCATAGGAGAAGGACAAGACAAAGCTGATGCTTGCATGCATACATTCTTTTTTTCTTTCTTTCAGTCTTTATAAGAATCCTTATTGTATAAGCTAGATTAATGGACTTTAAGTTTAACAATGCACAAGATCATTGGAGGTTAAATATAAAGAGTATAAACAGTTTAATTTTAGTAGTGATTATATTTTTTTTTTGCTCTAGACATTAAAACATACCTGATGAACACATGCAAAAGTATGAAATATCACTTATGGAAATAGCAAGTGAATTCATTTGGAAAAATCAAGAATACAAAAGAAACAAAGTATTAGTCAAGAAAGCATAGGAACACATATGTCATTATAGTCCTATTTTCTATGTGGGAGAAGAAGGAAGAGTAAAACTAATGTGATGCTCCTGTGCAGATATAAAAATACACAAGAGAAAGATGATTGGCTTACAAAGAAAAGCAGAGAAAAATTAAAGAGGCTGACCCCTGGACTCAAATATTTAGAGAGAAGGCAGGAGGTGATCTTTAAGTTTTTCTACAAGCAAGTGCAGGAACAGGGTAGGCACATGCTCTGTTGTGTTAAAGTTGTATCATAACTTCTACAGAAGTTAAAATCATCATCTATCACTTTCATCATACACTACCTACAGAAAAGTAAGGTAAATGTAATTGTTGGACTTAGCTTTACATACTCTAAAACTTAGGATCAGTATTTCAAAAGGTTTTTACTGGATTCACACTAATAGGAATAAGTTTGAGGCAATGTAGCTGTTCTTAAATACTAATGATGCCTTAGAAGAGTATTCTGGTACTCATATGAAGAATCTTCCTCTGAAAGTGGAAGTTAAGTAATTGGCTTCTTTAAAAATGTTATGGTTTCTGTATATGACAATGGTCTTTCACATACATAGGAATCATGTTTTCTTCAGGAGCAAGTTGCACCATTTCCTGAGCCAATCAGATTGAGCTAATCAGATTATTTGTTGTGATAGTCATTCATCTGTCACTTGACAACAGACATACATTCATCAGCACTCCCACTACCTGGAGGCAGGTATTGTGCTTGGTGTTGCAACAGAATAATGCAGAGTTGCAGTGCCTGAGCTCCAGAGTAGGTCATGCAGCAATTCTGACCATTTGCTGGCAATCTGCAAAGATTTTTTGTTTGTGGTTGTTTCCAAGAGGGGGGGAGGGAGACAGTGTGTGTGTGCATGTGCGCATGTGTGCGTGCATATTTTGTCAGATTATCAGTGAAGTTTGGGGAAGGGAAAACAAAAACAACTAACACAGGAATCACTGGTGTAGGTTTTAGATGTATGATGTAACTGAAGTACTTAGTTTTCTTTTTATTTCAAAATTTCCAGCTCCTCCTCTCAGGATCACAGACCCTAACCTGGGCTCCATTGACTTTATTCTGTTTTCTCTGTGCTTGTATTGCTCTGAGAAGCTGGTACAACTTCAGCAACATAACAGAACAGCATTAACTTTTCCTATTTAAAAGGAAAAAATATTTTAAAAGTTGATCTTCGTCTTCTGTGTCTTGTGTACCTCTGTGAAGCTGTTCACTGAGTGTGTGAACATTCTCAGTGGTTCTTCTATTGGTCAACATTATGATGCTGTGGTGTGATTTTTAGAGTTTTTCACTTTGTAGCTCTATATAGGTTTTTATTTAATGATAAATTGAGTTGATCTTAGTCTAAGGTGTTAAAATGCTTACACTTTTCTTTTTCCTTGTCTTTATTTCTCTTGTAGAATGAATGAAGAGTTACATTGACAGGAGTGTCTTTGCCCTGATGTGGCTCCTGATGGACGTGTCTTTAGAGAGGAAGGAAACAGCTAGCAGTGAGGCTAATCCCTCCTAAATACAGAGCAAAATTTCAAGGTGATGTTAATAAAAAGGGGAAGGAATGATACACAAGAAGATTGGCAGCTGGGGTCTTTGAAAAGTAAACTGTCCCAAAACTCTACCACAGAGAACTCTCTGAGCTGCTCCAACCTTTTTGCAGTGCTGGGTTTCTGCATCATAGAGGGTTTTCTGAGGCTTCTATGATGCTCCTCCAACCTCCAGTAGTTCACAGTCAAGACAGATCAGGGACTAGACCAGGAACCATGTCCCTGGGAGATCAGTTACAAGCCTGTGAACTTTGACATGTTCTGCTGAGGTTTCATTATAGGTTGTGAGTGTGTAGTGCCCTCCTATGGGCTTTTTGGAGACACTTTGAGAGCATACTTGGTGTTGTCATATGCTAAACAAAATGAGTTGATTTGAGTGGCTCCAAAGATGATGGATGCCATCGCTGCTGAAAAATTGCTAGGATGTAAAGTCCCCACTGAAGGTTGAACCTGGAATGATGTTCAGAGAATAATTCCCTTTGCTAAGATGTTACCCATCATCTTAACTTCTCAAGTTGAAGTTTATGATAGAGTCATTCTTTTTTTCCACCATTGTTTACAATTTTTGCTTGTTATGTATGACAGCAGAATGAACTATAATTCATATTACACACATAGAGTACAATTTTTCATATCTCTGGATGAACAAAAAGTAGAGTCATACCATTCATGTCTTCATACATGTACTATGAGTAATAATGTCCAGCTCATCCCTGTGTCTTTCCTACACCCATGCACCCTTCCTTCCCTCCCTCCCCTTTTCTCCTTTGTCCTATATCAAATTCATCTTTTCTTCCATGCTTCCTTTTTTGTTTTTTCTTCCTTATTTTCACCCTCCCTTCCTCCCTTCCTCCATCCCTCCCTCTTTCACTCCCTCCCTTCCATCATTCTCTGTACCTTCACACCTTTTTATTTTCTTTCAGTGTTGGGGATTACAGTTCAAGTCCTTCCACATGGTAGGCATGCTCACTGCCATTGAGCTATATCCCCAGACCTGCTGACACTTTCTATGCAAGTAATTTGAATTATTTCTAAAGAAAAACTCTCACATTAATCTACTTTCAAGGTAATTTTAAAGAGTTGCTAACATGGGCACAAATCAGTTAAGGCACATCATTTCTCAATAGCTCAGCATAGCTAATGTTCCTAAAAAGAAGTAATTGAAAATTTTAGTTGTTTTTCATGTCAGTGTTTATAGACTAGTATTTATTAAAGATTCTTAAAATCTTTTTTCAGATGTTCTTTTCTTTTGACTTCTCATGGTCTTGAAAATACCTAAGGAAGCTCATCATTATAAATACACAGAAATGAGAAAAATAGATATGACTTTCTGAAATGGATTTACCTCCTAAAGATAAATTATGTTGTTATGAAGATAAAGAGTTCATTGCTTGATGTACAAAAAAGACATCCAAAAATATTTTTCATCCCTAGTTATGCTTGAATTGTTGATGAGTCAGATATGAGGTTTGAAGGGGAAGATACACAAGTAGTCACTGGTTTTCTAAATATCTCTACATGCATAACAACTTCAAAGGAATTAGGCCACCATGCATGATTAGACCTATTGTTACTTATGCTTACGTGGGCAGAGCTATATTAGTGTCTAAAAGTTGCCGAATGAGAGTAGCTTGTTTTCCTCTCCAGCACCTATATCAAATGACTGGCTTTCAAGTCGACTTCCCTGAGCCTTTTCACTATCTGAACATGCGAGTCAGAGTCAAGAACAATTTAGTCATACTAAAAAGGATACTCACTGCAACACTGTTGTTCTGACCATTAAATGGACAATAAGGTGACCTTAGTGTGCAAAGAACAGGACTCACTGAAGGTGTACTGCCTGTTGGTGCATGACACTTTTCTAGGTTTTACTGGCCATGTGGAGGAACCAGCCCAAAAAACTTGAAATAGCACTCAATTCATAGTTTAATAAAGGACACATGTGGCTTAGGGAGAACTTTCCTCTGAAAGTGTTTCTTCAAAAGAGATGAGAGTCGAAAAGAAGGTATTGAGAACACTAAGTAAAAAGGCTGTGCTTTGTGGAATTGGCAGGATTCATCAATACATGTAACAATGCTTTGTCATTGCCTTTGGTCCTAACACGTATCAGTGTAGAGGAACAGAGGCACAGTAAGAAGGATAGCTGGCATAAAACACCAAGGTGAAGGGGCTAAGCTGCCTTACTAGGTTTACTTTTTTCACTCTGGTGGCACTTTCTGTTGTCTGTATAAACAGAGTTTCCAAGTACTTTCCCACTTAGCTGGCCTCTCTGTTATTCATACAGTTGAACCACCAGGGAGAGATGGATCAGTTTACCACCTGTGAGGCCTTTTCTTCCACATTTTCTGCCCATTGCATGCTTTTGTTTTTTTCAGCTCTTCCTAAAAACCTCCCTAATCCTGATCTCTCCTTAGTCCTTATGATGTTTTTAAGTGTCCTCTTTTCTCCTGTTCATGGAGCCATGTGTACAGATATTATACCTGGTTCTATTGAACTGTACTTAATTCTTTCTCACCTCTGTGCTCCTTTTACCAAGTCACACCTCAACACTTACTGTAACCCTTTGAATTTTTTGTCCATTGTCATTTAAAAAACTCATTAAAAATTGAACCATTTTGCATGCAGATACAGTCCTCTTGATCTGCTAGTAACCTCCCACTACTGAGATTTTAAGTTATTGAAATATATACTTCCAGACCATTTTCATATTTTTATTTCTGTGTATCTATCTGTCTATTTGTCTACCTATTTACAAACATAACATGGCATTCTGAAAGTACCGTTCTGCTTTGGAGCTCTACAATGTGTTTTTCAGAAGCAGGCCTATTACACAGAGATAAATCCATCTTACCTAGATTGAGTTCAAACTGGTAAGTGCACTGTGATTTACATTATATTGTTCTACTTACTAATGGATATTTACATTATATGGAGAACTTACCCCCTCTCCCATTAAGTAAAACCACAGTGGAGAGACATGTAGATGCCGTTATGAACATATTGATAATTTTTCATGGCAGTGTTTTCCAAAAAACCAGTTAATACAATCAATTTATTTGTTTGCAACCTGAAATTACCTTCGTTCCAATTTACTGGTATAATAACTGAAGTATATCAGCAACTATTCTCCAATAGTAGTTCGGGCAGAAGTCGTTCTAGATAACAATCAGTGCAGGATCCTCCGTTTATTTTATACAGCCCATGGCTGGGGACATCTGTCCACTCATTTAGAGCAACTGATGATTTATGCTGGCAAGTTAGGGTTATTTAAAGGACTGATTTGAAAACAGGTGAGACTCTAGAGGGAAAGAAAACAGACAGATTAGATTTATTAAATATGTAGACTTTCTTTTTCAAGGCCCAAATTTTTCTTGTTTCAATTAATTGTGGGTCAAGTATCAGGCAGATTCTTCACTGGCCTTCTAATATGAAAAACCTGCTTCTTATTTTTAAAAAGGCAGTTGTAATCATGCATTTATTTCTACCTCAGTGCATGTTTTACACACACACACACACACACACACACACATCAACAAACACACACAAACACAGAATTAGAGCATATCAAATAAAGCTTTAACTACTAATTCATAATTAGGATATTTTTTTAATAAGTGTTGTGTCTTGGTCTCTACTGGGGAAACATTGTTCAATGTGTGTTCTCTGATTTGGTGCAGGTCAGTGAATATTCACTTGTTGGCAATGATATGGAAATGGAGAGTAAGAGTTAAAAAAATTATTATACTAGGTTGGCAGAGTCAGAGAATGGAATCTAAGAATAAGAAATTGGGGAATTTCCTCGTTGTTTCTTCATTTAAGTGTCCAATAATTCATGTGTATTTTACAAAAGTCTCCAAGAAAAAAAAAATCAAAGATGAGGTCAATCCCCACATCAGTGAAACACAGCAGAATGCAATTCTGAATTTCATACAAACAGTCATAAAAAAAGACAGGGGCTAGAGTTTTGGCTCAGCACTAGAGTGCTGGCTTCCCACTTGCAAAAACCCCTAGTTGGATCCTCAACATATGTGAAATGAATGAATGAACCAATGCATGAATGTATGATGAATTAATTAAAGGTATAAGGAGGAGGAGGAGAAGAAGGAGGAGGAGGAGGAGGAGGAGGAGGAGGAGGAGGAGGAGGAGGAAGGAGGAGGAGGAGGAGGAGGAGGAGGAAAAAGAGAAGAAGATAACAAGGAAGTTGACAGAAGGGAAAAAGGGGAGCAGAGTGAGTTTAAAATGTGGTTTCCAATTCCCAAATGTTCCCTGAGATCTTCATTTTTCTTTGTATTTGAGATCTCCTGTTTCCATGACATGTTTAGGTGTGTTCTCTCATTTACTCTTCCCATGCTCTAGTTATTCTGATATGAAAAAACTAGCTGATATGCCAAATCAGTCTGTAAATCAATGACAATTTTTCATTAAGCCTAAAGTCACTTCACATTTGCTACAGTCATACTAAATACACTTCTTTGTATAAAGGGACTAACTTTGTTGGGAGTTTCACATATATTTCCATCAGCTAGATTACAGGTACCTAGAACTCCCATTGTTGTTTATGTAATAGTGGCTTCATCAGATTAAATGCTGTACTCTGGAATAAAATAAAATAGGAATAATTTACTCATAAGATTCCTATGTAAACCATCTTTATTTACAATATTCTATCTTTAGAATTATAGTTCAATTGAGCTTCAATTGGAGCCAAAGTATATTCAATTACTGAAGTAAAGGCATTCACTTAAAAACTAAAAATGAGAGATAAGTCAAATTACTTTTGAAGAGATTGCAACAACATCGGGTTTCTTCTTTGGTTCTGGATGTTGAGTAACAGGCTCATTTGCAGGTGGAAGGAACCCTTCAGAATGCGGGGGTGGGGGGACAAATTCCATCTCTTGGGGGGAGGTCATGAGAAAAACAGCTCCCTGCATAGACATTTTGCATTGGAAATAGAGTGAGTGCTGGGGCCTGTGGAAAATACTCTCCAGGTTCCCATACAAGTTTCCTGGGAGAGGTGGAGGAAAAAAAGGTCCTCTTCTCATGAAATGACTCCTTGGGTCAACTGGAAACAAGGCACCTCTGACTAAAGGGAAAGGTGCCAACACAGAGCCAGAGCCAGTTGCTTGGTTTTCAACATGGAGAGGTGAATCAGGCACATCGGAGTCCCCAAAATCGGTTATGGTCTCCTTTCTACTGGATTGCTATTGTGAAGACATAGGCCCATCCCCTTTATCTAAAGGACACATATTAGTACTTCTGAGTTTGGCTGGTCCTGATGGTATACCACAATTTGAGAAACGTCCATCTTGCATTTGTAGAGAAAGGTATGGTTCAGAAGAATATGGTTGGCCTGGTGGAGGGATCATCAGCCTGCAGGCCTGTTCCCATGGAGGAGACAGGGGCCCAGCGCCAGAAGGTGCTATCAGAAGATCAGTGACCTTGTCACAGCTGGATTACCTTCCTTCACTTCTATTCACATGGTCCAGAGAATTCTCTGAGCCCCTTGAGCCTCTTCCTCCTCCCTATGGAGTGAAAGGTGAGAGTGTGAGTGGACCATTCTTTTCAAAATGGGGAGGTGTCTTTAACATGAAGGCTGACCCATTGGTGAGGTCCCATTTGGGGAAGGCTTTCTGACCAATTCTCTCATTCTCACTTTGCAGCTGTGCATTTTCTGACTGCAAAGATGCCTGTTCAGTCTGCAGACTTTTAAGGTGTTCGGTAAGGTCTTCCGTGGTTTCCTCCACTTCAGATGAGAAAGTACATTTTTGATTTCTTTCTCCTTCCAAGGTTTCTAAGGAGGCCTTTAGCTTAGCACCATAAACCAGTTTCCTCAAAGCTCCTTTGGACTCATCATCCAAGTGAGCACCAATTTCTGGTTCACTCGTCCTTCCCAATCCCAGGTGACCAGCATCCCTTTGGGCTCCCATGCTTGGAGAAGACCTATCTTTCATCATCAGCAAGCATTAACTCGGAGACCCCATGTGATTTTCTGTATCCCTTAGAACTTGAGAACAAGCAGCTACTTTAGAGTCCTCCAATGTGATTTTTGCTTTATATTGGACACCTCCTTGTTCCCTCTGTGCTTCAGCTTCTCCTTGTATTGTTGGTCTCTGCGTTTGCTGAAGTTGGGAACTTTCATTCAAAGCCTCTTTGATTGCCAGCTTCAGTCCTTCCTCATTCACTTGAAAGAGTCTCCAGTTTGTTTTAGCTTCAGCTATTTGTGATCTGAGGGATTCAGATTCACTTTGGAGGGACTGTATCCTTCTTGATATATGTGCCATCGTTTCATCCTGTTGACCATGTTTAGCCTTCTGTGCTTTGAGCTCTTCTTCTAGAGAGAGCATTTCAATGCCATGGCTGGATTCTGACCTATTCAGCTTTTCGTAGGTTGCCTCCAGATATTGTGCTTCCCTTGAACCCTTCTCAAACCTGCAATCCTTTAAAGATCAGTGTAAGCCTTCATGTTCTTTTTGAACAAGGCTAACGTTTTCAAGAAGTCCACATTTTTCTTCAATAAGTCCAGCAAGATTTAGAGCCAGCTTTTTTTCTCTTCCCACGTAAAGCCTACTAGTAACCGACTGAAAACTTCTCCAGAAAAGTGAGAGAACACCAAAGAATCCAAGAGCTGTACACATCACCAACTCCCAAGGAAAGCCATAAGGAAGATGGCCTGGCTTCATGTCTCCAGACAATGCTGCCACAACCCTGGGTGCTTCTTCCAGAACCACCCACTAGTATGGCTGAGAGGCAGCCTTTGGCTCCTCCATCACGCCAAGATGGCTTTGGCTCTTGCCACCACAACCACAGCCTGACCAGGCAGGCCAACACAGGCTGCGGACACTCAGGTGTGTTTGGTCAGGAACTCAAACCTGCACCAGGCAACGGAGCAGACCACTGTGATCCCCTTCAGGGGCTGAGCTTATGGCGGGTGGTGGGCGTATGGTGGTTGCAGCCATGATCAAGGGCTCCCAGGAGCCTTGTAGTGCTCCACTGCCCATCAGGGGAGTCTTGTCCCCTTCCCTACCCAGTGCATCCTCAAGTGCCACAGGTTTAGGTCCCTCCCACACCAGCCAGATAGAATTCCTCTCCATGCCACCCACCCCTTGATTTGGTTTAGGCCAGGCCAAGGCGGGGCTTAGTAGGAAGATTCCATCCAGTCATCATAACACTCAGTTTGATGTCACTCAAATTCTAAAGCTGTCTAAACTGTTCAAACAGCTTTTATGGCCTATATTTGTATTTGTGTCGCTTGCCTTTTGTTTTAGTGACTCAGTCCTTTCCCTGCCCTTGTGCTCTCCCTATTTCCTTCCTTCCTTCCTTGCTTCCTTCCTCCCTTCCTGGTTTTTCTCCTTTTCTTCTTCCTTCTTTTCTACCTCCCTCCATCCCTGCAACTTTGCCTCCCTCCCTTCCAACTTTCTCTCACCCTTCCCTCCCTTTTCTTTTCTTGCAGTGTTTGGGGTGAAAGTCCATGGCCGGCCGGCCCCAAGCTAGGCAAGGTCACTGCCACTGAGCTACATCCCCAGACCTGCTGACACTTCCTATGCAAGTAATTTGAATTATTTCTAAAGAAAAACTCTCACATTAGTCTACTTTCAAAGTAATTTCAGAAGAGTTGCTAACATGGGTACAAATCGGTTATGAAATACCATTTCTGAAAAGCACAGCACAGCTAATGTTCCTAAAAAGAAGGAGCTGAGAACTTTAGTTGTTTTTCATGTCAGCATTTCTAGACTCATATTTGTTGAAAAGTCTTCAAACTCTTCTTTCAGATGTTCTTTTCTTTGGGCTTTTCATGGGCCTGAAAACATCTAAGGAAGCTGGCTGGTCCTTATAAATATATAGCCAAGAGAAGGATGGATATGACTCTCTGAAATGGATGTAACTCCTGAACGTGAATTAAATTGTTGATGTTAAGACAAAGAGTTCATGGCTTGATGTACAAAAAGGACATCCAAACATATTGTTTTCCTCCCGAGTTAACACTTGAATTGTTGATGAGTCACCTATGAGGTTCAAAGGAGAAGATGCACAAGTAATCACTGGTTTTCTAAGCATGCAAGTTCAAACCTATAGGCCACCATGCCTGATTAGACCTGTTGTTATTTACACTTATGTGACCAGAGCTGCATAAGTGTCTAAAAAGTGTCCAAATGAGAGTAGTTTAGTTTCCTCTACAGCACCTGTATCAAAATACTGGCTTTCAAGTCAATTTCCGTATCCTATTTTTCATCTGAACAAGCAAGTCAATAACACTCTAGTCATAGGAAGAAGAATATTCTCTGTTACATTGGTATTCTGACCTTTAAAGGACAATAAGGCGACCCTGGTGTGCAAAGAATGGAACTCACTGAAGGTGTACTTTCTTTTGGTGCATGACACTTTCTAGGTTTTACACGCTATATTCAGGAACCAGCCACAACAAATAGAAATAGCACTCAATTCGTAGTTCAGAAAAGGACACTTGTGGCTTAGGGAGAACTTCTTTCTTCTGAAAGTTTTTTTTTTTTTTTTTTTAAACAAGATGAGAATAGAAAAGGAAGTATTGAGAACACTAACTAAAATGCCTGTGCTTTGTGGAATTATCAGCATTCATCAATACATGTGACAAAAATTTGTCATTGCATTTGGTCCTAACCTGTGTCAATATAGATCAACAGAGGCATAGTAAGAAAGCTGTTATAGATCAACAATGCGAAGGAGTTAATCTGCCTTATTGGGTTCATATTGCCACTCTGATGGCACTTTCTGTTGTCTCTCAACAGAGTTGCAAAGCACTTTCCCTCTGAGCTGGCCACTCTGTTATTTATATAGTGGAACCAATCAGTTTACCAACTGTGAGGCCTTTTCTTCCTTTTTTCCTGCCCACTGCATGCTTTTTTAATTCAGCTGTTTCTACAAACCTCCCTAATCCTGATCTTTCCTTAGTCCTTATGGTTTTTTTAGTGTTCTCTTTCCTCATATTCATGGAGTCATGTGTACCGATATTATACCTGGTTCTATTGAACTGTACTTAAGTATTTCTCACCTCTGTGCTTGTCTTACCAAGTCACACCTCAAAACATACTAAAACCCTTTGAATTTGTTGTCAATTAACATTTTAAAAACTCTTTAAAAACTGAACAACTTCACATACAGCCACAGTCCTCTTGATCTGCTAGTACCTCCCACTACTGAGATTGTAATTTATTGAAATATGTAGTTCCAGGCCCTTTTTATATATTTATATCTATGTATCTATCTTTCTATCTATTTATAAACATAATATGGTATTCTGAAAATATCGTTCTACTTTTGGAGCTCTACATTGTGTTTTTCAGAAGCAGGCCTATTACACAGAGCTGAATCAATGTTACCTAGATTGAGTTTACACTGATAACTGCACTGTAATTCACATTACAATGTTCTACCTACTAATGGACATTTAACTTGTATCCAGTCCTCACTACCCATTAAGCAAAACCACAGGGGAGAGATATATAGATGCTGTTATGAACATATAGATAAATTTTCAAGGCAGTGTTTTCCAAAAACCAGTTAGTAAAATGAATTGAGTAGTTTTCAACCAGAAATTAGCTTCATTGCAGTTTACTGGTATAAGACCCAAACTGTATCAGCATCTATTATCCAATAGGAGTACAGGCAGAAGTCATTCTGGATAACAATCAGTGAGGGATCCTCAGTCCATTTTATACCAACCATGGCTGCAGACCTCCATCCACTCATTTAGAGCAACTGATGTTTTATGCTGGCAAGGTAGGGTTGCATATAGGACTTATTTCACAACAGGTGAGACTCTTGAGGGAAAACAGACCAATTAGATTTATTAAACGTGTATACTTTCTTTTTCAAGTCCCCAATTTTTCTCCTTTCAATTAATTGTGGCCTCAAGTATCAGGCAGATTCTTCACTGACATTAAAATGAGATAATGCTGCTTCTTATTTTTAAGTAGGGGGCTATACTCCTGAACTTATTTTAAATGTCAATGCATATTTTACACACACACACACACACACACACAAACACACACAAATAGGCACACAAAATTAGAGCATATTTAACACTTGAATGAAGCTCTAACTACTAGTTCATAATTAGGGTATTTTAAAATAAATGTTCTGTATTTGTACTGGGGAAACATTTTTCAAAGTGTGGTTTCTGGATTGGTCCAGGTTGTTGAATTTTCACTTGTTGGCAATGATATAGAAATGGAAAGTGAGAGTTTAAAAATTTTTATACTAGTTTTCAGAGTCATTTTATGAGTATCAAATCTAAGAATAACCAATTGTGGAATTACATCTTTGTTTTTTCAATTCAGTGTCCTAAATAATTTATGTGTATTTTACAAAAGTCTCCCAGAAAACTAAACAATGACTAGGTCAATCCTCATATCAGTGAACACAGCAGAAAGCATTTCTGAATTTCATGAAAATGGTCATAAAATAAAAAAGGGGCTGGGGTTATGGCTCAGTGGTAGAGCGCTCCCTTAGTAGGTGCAAGGCCCTGAGTTGTATCCTCAGCCCCATATGGAAATTAATTAATTAATTAATTGATTGAAGGTTTAAGAACAAGGAGCAGGAGGAGGAGAAGGAGAAGAAGTAGAAGAAGAGGACAAAGAAGATAACAGAAGGGAAAATGGGAACAGAGCGAGTTTAATTTGTGGTTTCCAATTCTAAAATGTTCCCTGCAAACTTCGTTTTCCTTTGTTTTTGAGATCTCCTATGTCCATGACATGTTTAGTTGTGTTTTCTGGTTAACTCTTACTATGCTCTAGTTACTCTGTTATGGAAAAATTAGCTGACATGCCAAACAAGACTTTAAACCAATGAAAATCTTTTCTTAAGCATAATATTACTTTCATATTTGCTACCATATTACTAAATACACTTCTTTGTATAAAGGGACTGCCTTTGTTGGGAGTTTAAAATATCCACAATGGCTAGATTCCAAGTACCCAGAAATCCCATTGTTGTTTATGTTATAGTGGCTTAATCAAATTAAATGCTGATCTCTGGAATACAATAGAATAGGAATAATTTACTTATAAGATTCATATTTAAACCATCTGTATTTACAAAATAGTATCCTAAGAATTATCGTTCCATTTAGCTTAAATTATTGCAAAAGTATGGTCACTAACTTAAGTAAAAGCAGCTACTTAAAAACTAGAAATAAGAAATAAGTAAAATTACTTTTTTTTTTGAGAGAGAGAGAGAGAGAGAGAGAGAGAGAATTTTTTAAACATTTGTTTTTAGCTTTCAGTGGACACAACATCTTTATTTTATTTTTATGTGGTGGTGAGGATTGAACCCAGTGCCCTGCACATGCCAGACAAGTGTGCTCTTGCTTGAACCACATCCCCAGCCCCAAATTAATTTTGAAGAGGGAACAAAGACATCAGGTTTTTGTGTTTCTGAATGTTGTGTAGCAGGTCCTTTTTTAGGTGGAACAAACCCTGCAGGGAACTCACTTCTACTTTCAGAATGCAGGGGAGGGGGGAGGAAATTCAGCTCTTGAGGGCATGTCATTTCCAGCATCAGCAACTTAGCAAGGCCATAAGCAATTCAATGAGGCCCTGACTCTAAATAAAAACACAACAAAGGGCTGGAGATGGGTTTAGTGGTTTAGCTCCCCAGGGTTCAATCCCTAATAAAATAAAAATAAATAATGTGGTTGAACCCAGAGAGGAAGATCCCATTGGAATCCATTTAAATAGCTATATGCAGCACTCAGATGTTGTTCTCATGAGTCTTTGGGGTCCACAAAAATAAATCTATGAAAATAAAGAATCACATCATAAGAGGTCATGTATATTCCTTTAGAGAGAGGCCCATGTTGACCATCTATCTATTTTCCTCACTTCAATATATAGAAAATCTTACTTCCAATGAGGTATCATGAGAGCAATAAATGTCTAAAGTCATTTTGAAAAATTGAGTCACAGGAGTATGAACGTGTGAGATGTGTGTGTGTGGGGGTGTGTGTGGGTGTGTGTGTTTAATTTTTTTTCTTTGGTACCATGGATTGAAACTGAGAGGCACTCAACCATTGAGCCATATCCCCAGCCCTATTTTGTATTTTATTTGGAGATAGGGTCTCACTGAGTTGCTTACTGCCTCCTAGTTCCTGAGGCTGGCTTTGAACTTGACATCCTCCTTCCTCCTGCCTCAGTCCCCCAAGCCACTGGGATTACAGGCATATGCCATCTTGCCCAGCACAAAAGTATCATTTTGGAAAAAATAAGATAAGTCATGAATTTAGCATCAAGAGGTATCTTCACCTAGAGAATTGTAATATGTGAAGTGTGGAAACTGGGAACAGTGACAGAAGTCAAAAGAGAGATCATGAAAGACTTGCATTGATAAAACACGTTATAATGTCACAAAGGTCACATTTCCATTCTTTGGAGAAAGACAACTTATTCAGGAAAAGGTACTGAGACCATTGTGAAGATGCCTTATAATGTAGGTAAGAACATGAAATCCAATCCCTATCTCATATAGACATTAAAATAAACTCCAGATGCTCTGATAAATTAAATGTATAAATCATCAAAGTCCAGGAAGAAAATAAATGAGTGTTTACACTATATAGGAGGAATTCTAAACATAAATGTGGAGAGCAAGAAGGGAAATTTGGTTACTAATGCATGTATGTGTATGCAGGTATATTTGCCCATGTACACACATACTTCAGCATACATTGCTCTTGTACTTTTCTGGTGTTCACATAAATCTTTGAAATAATCAAATTCATACAGACAGAAAGTAGAATGGTGGTTACTGGCATTAGCAACAGGGAAGTGGCAAGATAGTATTAAAGGAGGACAAGTTGAATGGGTGAGTAGGAAAGTCCTGGGGATGAACAAAGGATGGTGATGGCTGCATAATACTGTGATTCTCTTTGGTGCTATAGAACAATACTCTTAATAACTCCATACACATAATAACAATGACACCCTTGGAGAGGAAATGACAGGTACTACAGCCCCAATGCCCCAAGGGAGCTGGCATGGCCCTGCAGTCTCCCAAGGCAAGCTGTGGAATTACAAGTTTTTGTGGTCCTTGTGGGACCGCATTGGGCTTTGGGTTATCCATCGAGCAAGATGGAAAATCATAGGAAAATTTCACATTATAGGGTGACATGGTCTGTCTTCTTTTTTTTCCATTGTATTGAAGATGAGTTTATTTTAGCCACATGTTGACCAAAGTCCTAATTGCTGATCTACTTTTTAAAAATTTTAATTTGCTTTCATGAGTTATCCAGGACAGTAGAGTGCATTGATGCACTTGGAGAGTTCCTATATCATTTTTTTTTTTTTTAAGCCCCTGTGGCTGCTGGTGAAGGAGCAGAGTGAAGAGGCCTATTTAGGCTTGGGGAGTGCCAGGAGGAGGATCCCACACTATGCTGGAGGCAGGATGGAGCCAGGCCTACCTTGGGGTCAAGCTCTGCCCTGGAGCCAGGCCCCAGGGAAGGCCCAGTTTCTACCTGCCACTGCCTGATGCCTGTAGATCCTTTGGCCCTGCCAAGGACTGCCTTGGCTCATCAGCAAACATCCTTGGGAGCTCAGGATCTGCCCATATCTCCCACAATGACATGAGGCAGCAGCCTGGGGAAGAAGGTCATCAAGGGTCCATCCTGCCTTGGGCTGACCCCTGCCACCGCTCAGACTCAGCCCAGGAATGACTCTGCCCACTGTCAGATGCCCTCCAGAGCTCAGTCTCTGCCGCGCACCGACTCCCCCTACTGGTAGACACCTGTCAGAGTTCAGCCCCAGCCCAGGTCAGCCTTGCTGACAGGCGTCAGAGCCTGGCCCAAGGTAGGCCTGGCTCCGACCCACCACCAGCAGACCCCCACCAGAGCTCAGGCCAGATGCAGGACTGCCTCTTCCCACTGGGAACACATTTTTGAGTCTTATTTGGGCTTGTGAGTTCCAGTATATCATTGTGTATATGTTCTGCCTAATAAGATGACTCATTGTAATACAAATATACAGTTTAATTAGTGAGAAGGTTATTTTAACCCTTATAAGATGTGAATTCAGACATGACACTCTGAGTAGCTTGTACCTAAGAAGACTGTAATGCCTCAATGTATCATACTCTGCTTCTTTTCTTTTTGTGTGCCCCCTCCCATAATTTCCTCTTTCATTTGCTATGCTTTAATCTAGCATTTCTAACTTTATATAATACCCCTCTCACTTTTTACATGCACATAGTATATCAGAGAGTTTTAGGCATTCTACATGGCATCTTTTCCTTGTTATTTATATCATAAGGAAGAATCTCAAGTTCAGAGAGTTTTGCTGATTTACCCTACCCAGATCACACAGTAGCCAAGAATCAGGCCAGGATTGCTGATACCGTTCTTTTAACTACATCACAACAAACAGTCTCAGCATGTTTGTTGAGGACTGTTCTCCTGGTTGCAGGAGTTCCACAATCAGAACGTATTTAATCTTAGCATATATCAATGAAAGATTAGCTTAGTAGTTATCTATTCCATCAAAGTCTTAGATGAATCATGACAATAAATGTGAAGTGCTCAGAATAGTAACCGGCAGAGTAGATAAAGTGTAACATGAAAAATTTTATCATTTTAAACATTTAGATTCTGTTAATTTGCTCAAAAAGTAGACAAGTGGTTAAAAGAGATTCTGTGGAGACACAAGTTGGAGGTTATGCTAGTAGTGAAAACCCAGATCAAAAGAGAAAAGAGCAGATTTTTTTTAATCTTGTGGCACATACTCTTTGCCATCTATACTATGAGGTCACAACTGTGACAGTGGTTAGATCTGAGGTAAAAATGGCCTAAAATATTCAAGTCTATCCAGAAATTATTTGTAAGCTTGTTATAGTTAATTACAAAGCTTATTGTGCTCCAGATATAAACTAATAAACCCAGGGGAACTCGGATACTGAGTCACATCCCCAGCCCTATTTCTTATTTTTCTTATTTTTCTTTTTGTATTTTATTTAGAGACAGGGTCTCACTGAGTTGCTTAGTGTCCCACTTTTTGTTAGGGTGGCTTGTACCTGGTGTTCTGCTGCCTCAGCATCCCAAGGCATTGGGATTACAGGTTTGTGCCACCATGCCCAGCTTAGTGAGACATTTAAGAAGAAACGTTTAGAAAATGAAGTTGGAGTGTGACATGACTTGCAATGTTTCTGGAATAACATTTAGAAGACTCTTTTGTGTTTTCCTTAAGAGTGAAAGACAAAGCCATGTCCTTTGGGGAAAATACTTATCACAATAGAACTAGGTGAAATGATAGTAGGCAACTGATAAGAACTACCGTGCATTCCTGTGCCAGTGAATGTTGCAGGGAGACCCTGTTAATGTGAAAGAAGTGGAAAAATGTCTCCACATCAGGAGATGGATTGTGTCCATTCTTTTTCAACCATGAAATAAGGAAGGGTCACTTTTCTTGACACTCTAAAGGAGAAACAACAGATGAGAGGTTACCAGTAGTGAATGTGTTCTTTGGTACCAGGAACCCCTGAAGAGTATGGAGATTAGTGAAGGAAATGGGTATGTGGAATGACTCACACAGTTGACCAGTTGACTGGAAATAAGAAGCTGGGGGTAGTTGACAGAAGTAATTAATCCCCTGTGTGGAGTTCAGTTATCAACAGGGAAGCTCCCCTGTGGCTGACATAAACTGGAGCCAGAAGATAAACTCTACATAGTATTTCATAATGAGGTGTAGGGTTCCTGTATCATGGTCTTTTAATCTTGTGCAAAGCATATAACAAGGAGGGTGAGTCAGGATTGTATGA
Organism: Marmota marmota marmota; assembly: GCF_001458135.2. Classification (NCBI taxonomy): domain Eukaryota; kingdom Metazoa; phylum Chordata; class Mammalia; order Rodentia; family Sciuridae; genus Marmota; species Marmota marmota. The sequence continues at coordinate 105,267 of NW_026006869.1, forward strand.
TTAGTGCACATTTAATTGTTTAAGAAATTTCAAACTGCCTTCCACTGTGTTTGCACTATTTTGTGTCTCTGACCATCATGAATGAAAGTTCCATCTCAGCCTTTCCAGCATTTGGCCTCCTCACTATTGGAATTTCACATTTCTAATATGTATTCAGTGGTATCTTATTATTGTTTTAATTTCCTATTTCCTAATAAGTTTGAAGTTTAGCACCTTTTTATATTTTTACTTTTTATCTGTATATCACATCTTGTGTGGCATCTCTTTACATCTGTCCATTTTTAAAAACTATGTTGTTCGCTAATTATTGTTGAGATTTAAGTATTTTGAATAATTTGAATGAATCTTTTGTGAGAGTGATTTGCAAATAGTTTTCTGGCTTGTCTCCATTTTTTGTTAATATTATTTTTCACAGTGCAGAAGCTTTTGATTTTAATTAATTCCAACTTAAGAGAATTTTCTCTTTCATGAATTTTGCCTTTAGTGTTTGTATCTACAACATTCAAACCTAAGGGCATTTAGATTTTGTCCCATTTTATCTAGAAAGTTTTATCCTTTGGGGTTTATATTTATGGATGTGTTGTCTTTTTAGTTAATTTTTGTGAGATGTGTCTAGAATATTTATTTTAATTTACATGTTGATATTCAGTTTTTCCAGTACCGTTTCTTAAAGAGACCATCCAATATGCACTGAAGATTCTCTCTCCTTTATTAAGAATAGCTGTGGCACTGTGAATTTACTTCTGAGTTATCCTTTGGCTGCATTGTCTTTTCTTCAGAAAATGTCATACTATCTTGATACCTGTATCTTTATAAATCTTAAAGTTTGATGGTGCTCGTTTCCTGTTTCTTTTCTTCTTTTCCAGTATTATGTGGGAAATTTAGTGTCTTTGCTTTTCTATGTAAATTTTAGAACCAGCTTGTCAATTCACAGTTCAACTTATATTAAAAAATATAGTAATAATATTAGTTAAAACTTAGTTGACAAATAATAACTGTTCATGTTCATATATAAAACATTTTGAAATCTTGTTTGGGATTGCATTGAATCTGTAGATCAAATTGAGAATAACTGACATCTTAACAATTCTGAGTATTTCTCTTTATAAACATGAATATTTTATTATTTTTTTTAAATTAACAAATTGTGTTGCTTTTCTCACATTGACCATATTTCATTTGACTTAACAAAAGTATTTCAGTTCTGGGGGTCCTAGTGTAAATGCTATTGCCTTTAGGTGGGGTTGGGGGGGCGATTGAACCTTAGGCACTTAACCACAGAGACACATCCTGAGCATTTTTTATGTTTTATTTTGAGACAGGGTCTCACTAAATTGCTGAGGCTGGCTTTGAACTTGAGAGTCCCCTGCCTCAGTGTCCTGAGCCTCTGGGATTACAGTTGTGTGTCACCACATCTGGCATGCTATTGTGTTTTAAATTTCAAATTCCCCTTGTTCATTGAGAGTATATAGGGTGTATGATTGACTTGTGCTCCTACTGTAACCTAAATCCTGCAACTTAGCTATAATAGTTTTTCAGTTCCAGGAGTTCTTGGTCAATTTCTGGGGACTTTCTCCTATAATCTATGAACAAAGGCAAGTTTTATTTTTATTTCCCATTATCTGTGTGTATTTCCTTGTTTTATTTCTCAATGCATTACCTACCTAGGATTTCCTATAATGATATTGAAGAAAATGATGAGAGGTCTCATATTTATTTGCCTTGTACTTGAGCCTAGCAGGAAAGCTTCTAGTTTCACAACATTGAATACAGTGTCAGTTAAAAGCTGTGTGTGTGTGTGTGTGTGTGTGTGTTCATTATCAAGTTAAGGAAGTTTCTAATTAACTTTTAATTTAATGAAGCACTTTTTAATGAAAAAGTTTTGGATTTTGTAAAATGCTTTTTCACATCTATTGATATGATCACATTAATTGATTTTTACATATTAAACCAGAATTGTGTGTGTGTGTGTGTGTGTGTGTGTGTGTGTGTATAAAATAAAGTATACTTAGTCCTGGTACTGTATTTCTTTTTTAGTGATATTAAATATAGAATTTTGTGTGAATTTGGTAACATTTTGTTAGTGATTTTTGAACTTATGTCACGAAAGATAAAGCTCTATAGTTTTCCATAATAGCTTGTTTTGTTTGGGTATTAGTGCAATACCAGCTTTGTAGAATGAGTTAAGATAGATTTCCTCTACACCTCTAAGAAAGATCGTAGACAATAAAATGTCTTTTTGAAATGGATGGTAGAATTTACCAGTGAATGGATGTAAGCCTGAATTTTTCTGTTTTGGTAAGAGATAAATAATTATTTCAATTGTTTATATAGGCATATGCATGGGCTCTCCCTTGTCCAGTGAGAAGGTCCATGGAACAAGAAGAGGAGGGTGTGGCTGCTGAGTCACTAATCAAGACCTCCAGAGACCAAGCAGGAATCAGGTCTGATTTTATTGCACAGTTACCATCTATATATACTCAGGCAATAGCTAAGCACATTACAGGCAGCCACCAATGCAATGTCTGCTAACTGTCCTTGCAAGGACCAATCTAGGAGTGGGCCTTGGAGCAAGTAAAGGGACTGCAACATATGGCTTCATGCCTGGGGCTATGCCTACAGGGTAAGTGGCCTGCAGCTCACACTCCTAGCATGAGGGGAGTGGCCTGCCACTCAGATTCCCTTAACGTATACCTTGTATGCAGTACTTTATGCACTTGTCCCCACAGGCCTATGCAATTTTTTTTCTTGTGAGATTTTGGAATATTATGTCTTTACACAATTCATTCATTTTACCTAAGTTATCAAATCTCTGTACATAGACTTGTTTCTAATATCCCTTTTTGGTGCATGCAATATGTATGGGAACTTTATGCTTTATGTTGGTAACTTTCATTTCTGATATTAGTACAGCCCAACCCCCCCATATCTCCTTTTCTATTCTCTCTTTCTCTTTATTTCAACCTGACTAAAGATTAGAGATTAATTATTAATGATCTTTTAGTCTTTGTCTTCAAATTTCTGTAGTTGGAGTATATAATTCTATTCATGGATATTTTTTATCATTCATCCTCTGAAGTGTTTTCTAACCCTCCTGGTTCTATGGTTTGATTTCTGTTATTAATCTTGAGAACTTATCCATTTTTAGCTTAAAATATTTCTTTTGTCTTTTTTTTTCCTTTCTTCTTTTTATGTTATTTCTGTTACAATCAGTGATACCTTTTTATTTGTTCTACAACTTTCAGATTTTTTTTGCACTTTTCCACTCTTTTTTCTCTTATATTCTGTTTTGGAATATTATATATTATATTGACATTTCTTCAAGCTCACTCAGCCATCTCTAGTCTACTCCTGAGCCATCAAAGATAGTGTTTATTTGTATTAGAATGTTTTTATTTCTAGTATGCCTGCTTTATTCTTCCATATATTTCCATCTGCCTGCTAATATGGTCTGTTTTTGCAGTTTATGTACATATTTTTACTAGATCCCTTATGATTTGAGTTATGGTTAGTTTAAATTCACACTCAGACAGTTCCACACTCCTACCATATCTGAGACTTTTGGCACTGGGATGTGACCTTCGCAAGTGTTTCTCTTTCCTCTCATCATTAGGTATGACAGAAAGGCTAGGCAGGACTGTAGTATGGTGTTTCCTTTTTCTCAGTTGACTGGGTTCTAGAAAATTTCTTGTAGGTTAAGGTTAAAGTATCATAAATAGTTTCCACTGAAGGAAAACTTCTTTATAAGAGTAGGATGCTCTGTCCATTTTCAAAATGACTGCTTATTTGTCCCCTTGCTGGAAGCAAAGGGATTTTTTCCCCAGTCTTTTCCATGAGACCATGCATGGTGGGGCTCCTGGTGGAAAATCTCGCAGAAGTCCACAGACTTTTTAAACCTCCCTGGAGATTTTGTTTCATTTTCATATTTGCTCAGTATTCTGCCCATCAATTTGTCAGTTTTCCTAATTCAACTACATAGGTATTTCAGCTTCTGGACTTCTGCTTTAGCTCACTGTGATTCCTGTATCCACTGTCTGTCTCTTTTGTTTAGTGAGCAGTCACTTGCACTGCAACCTCCGTTGCATATCTAAGAAGAGTTATTCAGCTTCAGTTTGTTCAGTGTTTTTCTTCTTGAGATGATGGGTATGATGTTTTCCAAGCATTGTATATGCTGGAAGGAAACCTGGAAGTCTTAATTTTCATCTTTTAGAAATAGAAATAACATTTAAAAAATAATAAAACCTATGAAAATTATAATTGGGAGTTAGCATGGGGAAATCTGCAAGCTTTAAACAGGGTCTTGGAATTAGATTCAGTAGCTATGATGCATATCTTACTTTTTGTAAGGTTTTCCTTTCATCATTCAAAGTATTTATACCCCAGTTTCCTTATCTTTTATTTAAGCACTAAGTTAGTTAAGGGAATGGCTTTAAACTGTATATAAAAACTAATAAGCATGAGTAATGATTGTGATTGTTATAATAGCCAGGAAAAAAAGTACAAATAAAAACAAATCCTTAGGATTTCCCAAGTAAAGCAATAATATAACTAGTGTCCTTTCTTGTGAGTACATTTTATGATAGTTTTACATACAAGTAGGAGAACACTTAACAGGGACTCAAATGACAAGGTTACTCATGATTAATGCAACAAAAAATTTGGATTTTTTCTACACTGACTCTTTTTTCCTGGAACTTAAATACATTCAAATTTTTTATTCACTTGCAGAAAATCTTCCATAGATTCAATGATTATGAGTGACTCAGAATTCAGACCATTTTCATCATGTGTTTCAAAATTTTCAATAAAGGGTTTCAGGGCTTGTTGTCATCAGTGGCACAATAGTCAAACCATTTTCATTGGATTTAAGTGCTTTTAGCTTTAGACCAACTTTTATTTTCTCTACTCGAAGTCATGGCCTTGCTTAACTGTACAGACAGGGAAATTTGGTGGATTTGAATATATTCTGGCACACACTACTCCTCCAATCAATAAATAATAGTAGCAAAGGAGGACTACAGTGCATCAATACACATAGAGTATATCTCTTTTTTGGAGGGGCTAGAGATACTCCAAATTCAGGTACTAGCAAAGGAGATGTAGGATTATCTTTGGTTTAATTTTCCTTTGACACAACAGTGCCCACACTGATCATTAGGATGGTGAAGATACAGATGATGACTGAGGGTGATGGTGTATAATGATGATGATGTCGATGGTGGTGAGGACAATCATGATGGTTACCAGGTGTGTACTTGTGTGTTGCCCATTAGATTCTAATTTAATCCAGAATGTGAAATTCAAAACAAAGATAGAAATGTTAGGTGAAAGAAATGTGCACTATAAATTACCAAAAAATTATATGGAGAAGAATGATTGACAATCTTTTTGGAATTAATTTATTTTTTGGTACATAAGAGGACTTCAACTGTGAGAGACTTGATGGGGAAAAAAACTCAGTTTAGGATAAAATTATTCTCTGGACAGTTACATTTATTATCAATTTTAGGATGCTGTTCTACACTGCTATGTTTCCAAAGTATCTCCAAGCCACATCAAGCATTTTTTAAGTCAGAGTGGTATCAGAAATTTTGATATCTCCTAAGAAATGTGTAGATAGGTCTTAAATTGTAAAGGTGTAGGGGACAGAGAGAACATTGAAGATATGAGCTCAGTGATATTGTAGGGACAATATATGGTCTCAGGTGTGCTGCCTTTCTGAGGGCTTTGGGTTGTTTCCTTAAAAGCTAAAAAAATTTTATCTTTAACATTCTGCATGTGCTTCATCATTGACTTTTTACTTTATTGCTCTAGTTATTCTTATGTATGTGTTATTTATATGGTTGGCTATATGGGGAAAAGGCATTCAATTTACTTATCAAATCACAGTAGAATGCATGACGTAATATCTGAATTGCATGGGTTGGTAAAAAGCTATAATAAATGCACTTTGGATAATATTTTACTGTTGTGCAGTTTGAGCTGTTCACTGTATTGATTCAGAAGCCTATAATTATCTCTGAGACCTTTGAATAGAATAGCACACCAGATAATTTACACCATGATTTTTAATTGCATAATAAGAAACTGTTATCATATTTTTTCTTTCCATAGATATATGTAACATAAAATCAAATGAATATAAATTAAATTTTTTCATAACAGAGCTGTTGGAGTTAATTGTATTATTTTTTTATTGGTTGATCAAAATATTACAATGATTTTGGCATATATATATATATATATATATATATATATATATATATATTCTACATTTGATTCAAATGGGGTATGAATTCTTATTTTTACCACATGTACAGATTGCAGGATCACATTGGGTATACACCCACGTTTATACATACTACCATGCTAGTGTCTGTTGTATTCTACTGCCCTTCCTGTACCCTCCTCTCCCCCTCCCCTCCCTTTCCCCTCCCATCATTTCTTTCTACCCCACCCAACTGTAACTCATTTCTGTGTCTCTCTCTTTTTTCCCCTTCCTCCTCACATCCTCTTATATGTAATTTTGTATGACAATGATGGTCTCCTTCCATATTCCACGCAATTCCACTTCTCTCTTCCATTCCCTCCCACCTGTCAGCCCTGCATAATGGTAATATTCTTCTCATGCTCTTCCTCCCTGCTCTGTTTTGAGTCTCCCCCTTTATATGAAAGAAGATATTTGGCATTTGATTTTTAGGGATTGGCTAAATTCACTTAGCATAATCTGCTCTAATGCCATCCATTTCCATGCAAATCCCATGATTTTGTTATTTTTTAGTGCAGAGTAATACTCCATTGTGTATATATGCCACATTTTTTTATCCATTCATCTATTGAAGGCATCTAGGTTGTTTGCACACTCTAGCTATTGTGAATTGTGCTGCTATGAACGTTGATGTAGCTGTATCCCTGTAGTATGCTCTTTTTTAGTTCTTTAGGGAATAGTCTGAGAAGGGGAATAGCTGGGTTGAATGGTGGTTCCATTCCCAGCTTTCCAAAGAATCTCCATATTGCTTTCCAAATTGGCCGCACCAATTTGCAGTCCCACCAGCAATGTATGAGTGTACCCTTTTCCCCACATCCTCGCCAGCACTTGTTGTTGTTTGACTTCATAATGGCTGCCATTCTTACTGGAGTGAGATGGTATCTTAGAGTGGTTTTAATTTGCATTTCTCTGATAGCTAGACATGGTGAGCACTTTTTTGAGTACTTGTTGATTGATTGTATATCTTCCTCTATGAAGTGTCTCTTTAGATCTTTGGCCCATTTGTTGATTGAGTTATTAATTTTTTGTTGTTGTTTAACTTTTTGAGTTCTTTATATACTCTGGAGATTAGTGCTCTATCTGAAGTGTGAGGGGTAAAAATTTGTTCCCAGGATGTAGGCTCCCTATTTACCTCACTTATTATTTCTCTGGCTGAGAAAAAACTTTTTCGTTTGAATATGTCCCATTTGTTGATTCTTGATTTTAACTCTTCTGCTATACGTGTCCTATTAAGGAATTTGGAGCCCGACCCCACAAGATGGAGATTAGGGCCAAATTTTTCTTCTATTAGATGCAGAGTCTCTGGTTTGATTCCTAGCTCCTTGATCCATTTTAAGTTAACTTTTGAGCATGGTGAGAGAAAGGGATTTAATTTTATTTTGTTGCATATGGATTTTCAAATTTCCCAGCACCATTTGTTGGTGTGGTTGTCCTCATTTCCATTTCAGAGGATATGTTACTGATATACATGATGCCTTTGATTTATGCATGTTGTGTTTATATCCTGCCACTTTGCTGAATTCATTTACTAGCTCTAGAAGTTTCTTGGTAGAACCTTTTGCGTCTGCTAAGTATAGGATCATGTCACTTGCAAATAGTGCTAATTTAAGTTCTTCTTTTCCTATCTTTATGCATTTAATTCCTTTCATCTAATTGCTCTGGCCAGTGTTTTGAGAACTATGTTGAACAGAAGTGGTGAGAGAGGGCATCCCTATCTTGTTCCAGATTTTAGAGGGAATGCCTTCAATTTTTCTCCATTTAGAATGATGCTAGCCTGAGACTTAGCATAGATAGCTTTTACAAAGTTGAGGTAAGTTCCTGTTATCCTTAGTTTTTCTAGTGTTTTGAACATAAAGGGATGCTGTACTTTGTTGCATGCTTTTCTGCGTCTATCGAGATGATCATATGGTTCTTATCTTTAAGTCTATTGATGTGGTGAATAACATTTATTGATTTCTGTATATTGAACCAGCCTTGCATCCCAGGGATGAATCCTACTTGATCATGGTGCACAATCTTTTTGATATGTTTTTGCATCCGATTTGCCAGAATTTTATTGAGGATTTTTGCATCTATGTTCATTAGAGATATTGGTGTGTAGTTTCTTTCTTTGAATTGTCTGTCTGGTTTCAGAATCAGGGTGATGTTGACCTTGTAGAATGAATTTGGAAGAGCTCCCTCTTTTTCTATTTCCTGAAATAGCTTGAAAAGTATTGGTATTAGTTCTTCTTTAAAGGTTTTGTAAACTCTTCTGAGTACCCATCAGGTCCTGGGCTTTTCTTGGTTGGTAGTCTTTTGATGGCTTCTTTTATTTCTTCCATTGATATTGGTCTGTTTAGGTTGTGTGTATCCTCCTGACTCAGTCTGGGCAAATCATATGAATTAAGAAATTTATCAATGTCTTCACTATCTTCTATTTTATTGGAATATAAGGTTTCAAAATAATTTCTAATTATCTTCTGTATTTATGTAGTATCTGTTGTGATATTGCCTTTTTCATCCCATATGCTAGTAATTTGAGATCTCTGCTTTCTTCTCTTCATTAGCATGGCTAAGAGTCTGTCAATCTTATTTATTTTTTCAAAGAATCAACTTTTAGTTTTGTCAAATTTTTTAATTGTTTCTTTTGTTTCAATTTCATTGATTTCAGCTCTGATTTTAATTATTTCTTGCCTTCTACTACATTTGCTGTTGTTTTGCTCTTCTTTTTCTAGGGTTTTGAGATGAAGTGTGAATCACTTATTTGTTGGTTTTTCCTTTTTTTGAGGAATAAACTCCAAGCAATGAATTTCCCTCTTAAAACTGCTTTCATCATGTCCCATAGATTCTGATATATTGTGTCTGTGTTTACATTTATCTCTAAGAATTTTTTGATTTCCTCCTTTATGTCTTCTGTAACCCATTGATTATTCAGTGCCATATTGTTCATTCTCCAAGTGATGTAGGATTTTTTCCTATCTTCTTTTATCGTTGATTTCTAGTTTCATCCCTTTATGATCAGATAAGATGCAGGGTATTATCTCCACTCCTTTATAATTTCTAAGAGTTGGGCTGTGGATGTGGCTCAAGCGGTAGTGTGCTCTCCTGGCATGTGTGTGGCCCGGATTTGATCCTCAGCTCCACATACAAACAAAGATGCTGTGTCTGCCGAAAAACTAAAAAATAAATATTAAAAAATTCTCTCTCTCTCTCTCTCTTTCTCTCTCTCTCTTTAAAAAAATATTTTTTTAAAAAAATAATTTCTAAGAGTTGCCCTATGGCATAATATATGGTCTGTTTTTGTGAAGGATCCATGTGCTGCTGAAGAAAAAGTATATCCTCTTGATGATGGTTGATATATTCTATTTATGTTGGTTAAGTCTAGGTTATTAGTTGTATTATTGAGTTATATAGTTTCTTTATTCAACTTTTGTTTGGAAGATCTGTCCAGTGGTGAGAGAGGTGTGTTGAAGTCCCCCATAATTATTGTGTTGTGTTCTATTTGTCTCTTGAACTTGAGGAGAGTTTGTTTTATGAACACAGCAGCACCATTGTTTAGTGCATAAATATTGATAATTGTTATGTGTTGCTGGTGAATGTTTCCCTTTAACAGTATATACTGTCCTTCTTTATCCATTTTGATTTTCTTAGGCTTGAAGTCGATTTTATTTGATATGAGGATGGCCATCCCTACTTGCTTCTGAGGACCATGTGAGTGGTATGATTTTTCCCAACCTTTCATAGTCAGCCTGTGTATGTCTTTTCCTATCAGATGAGCCTCCTGAAGGCAGCATATTGTTGGATCTGTTTTTTTTTTTTTTTTAAATCCAGGTCACCAGCCTATGTCACATTATTGGTGAGTTTAAGCCATTAATGTTTAGGGTTACTATTGATATATGGTTTGTACTACTGGTTCATACCCATTATCTTTCAATGTTTGAAATATGTTGTTCCAGGATCTTCTCGCTTTCAGCATCTGTGATGAAAAACAGCCATTAACCTAATTGGTTTACCCCTGAATGTAATCTGCCTCCTTTCTCTTGTAGCTTTTAATATTCTCTCCTTGTTCTGTATGTTGGATATATTCATAATAATGTGTCTTGGAGTTGGTCTATTTTGGTTTTGTATGTTTGGCATCCTGTAGGCTTCTAGGATTTGGACATTCATTTCATTTTTCATGTCTGGAAAGTTTTCTAAAATTATTTCATTCAACAGATTGCTCATTCCTTTGGTTTGGACCTGTATTCCTTCCTCTATCCCAGTGACTCTTAAGTTTGGTTTTCTTATGATATCCCATATCTCTTTAATGTTTTGCTCGTGGTTTCTTACCAGCCTTTCTGAGTTTACTAGACTCTTATTTAGATGATGTATTTTGTCTTCATTATCTGATGTTCTGACTTCTACTTGATCTACTCTACTGGTAATACTCTCATTTGAGTTTTTCATTTGGTTTATAGTGTCCTTCATTTCTAGGATTATTGTTTGATTTTTTATAACCTCTATCTCCCAGTAGAGTTGTTCTTTTGCTTCTTAAATTTGTTTATGTAATTCGTTGTTGAAGTGTTCTTTCATTGTTTGCATTAGCTTTCTAATGACCTATTTAAGATTCCATTCCATCTGTGTCAGGTATGCCTTGAGTTCTTTATCTGACCATTTTTCTGATGCCTCTAGGTTCTCTTGTAAATTTAAGCTGTTCTGCATTGTTTGTAATCCTTTTTTTCCTTGTTTTTTCATGATGCTCATGTTACTTTCCAGCTCTGTTTGACTGCTGTGTTACTATTTTCTCCTATAAATTTGTTTTGGTTTTGTATATCTCCAGGATCTCTCCTTTGTGATGGGAGACTATGACTAGAGATGGTGGGTTTTATTGTAATTTAACGCAAATTAATTCATTTCATAAAAGGCATATGGATTCTGATGGCATATAACGATCTTTGGTTTGGTCTTAGGACTTTATGTTTAGGCCAGGTAGGTGATAGTATAGGGATTAGTATATCTTAGCTACCTTAGAAGATTGCTCTACTGAAGGGGGTTATTAACAGGAGAATGGACCGGAGTATTTTGTGGTAGCTAGGGACTTGGGAGCACTGTAGACAGCCTGGGAACATTCACCTATATGCATTTAGTAAATTACACATAATAGAAGTCGTAATGCTTGGGAGGAAATGTAGGGGAAGGGGAAGGAAGAAGTCACTAAAGAGAAAGAGAGAGAGAAAATAGGTAGAATTAAAGAAAAGGGAAACACAAAAATTGAAAAGAAAAAGAAAGATAAATGCAGTCTTAGAGTTCTATTATCTTTTCTTCCAGTAGGTGGAGCTGTGCCTTCTGGGCCAAGCTTCTGCCTTCTATATGCAGGAAACAATCCCTGTGAGGTGGCTCATCTTCCTCAACTGGGTGGCTCTCCAATCCTGGTCACCCAGGGCCGTTCCTGGTCTCCATCCCTCACCCTGCTTCTCTTGCCAGCCAGGCCCCACTCACAAGTGCCATTCCCCACAGATCTAGCTACACTCTGGGCCTGCAGCCCCCTGGATGCCCTGTTCTCTTGAATGACTGGGCACTCTCTCTGTTTGCCATTCACCCAGACCCCAAGGTTGTGGAGCGCGGGGGCTGGGGGCCGTCAGCTTATTTTGCCTGATTCCCTCTGGTAGCCATGCCCTCAGGAGCTGGTGAAAAAGGCCTCGGCTGTCCCTGCTGGTGGGGGGGGGGGGAGTTGGAGGTCACGTGCCCCTCCTGTTTCAGTCGGTCCGATAATCATGCACACAGAGATCTGGGGAGAGATTTTTGAGATTTCCCAGCTGTATGGATATGGTGGGGTGAGGTTCACACACCTGATATAGCCAATTTCACTGCAAAGCGATCCCATCCACTGAACTCTGATGACATCAGTTCTCTGCCGTGGTGGACATCGGTCTCCTTGCCGGGGTGTCCGATGGGAAGGGTGGGTTGGGTTTGTCTTTCCTAAGTTCCTACTTCAGATCTCAGTCCACTGGCCCATGTAGGCTTAGATGGCACCTCCTCAAAGAATCCGAAGTTTCATTTCTTTATGCTGCTCCTGGGTCTCCATAGCGCTTAGTTGTGGCTCATCGGTGGCGGGTCGCCAATCAACTAGCCTGTACCTCCACACGCGGGATGGACTGGATTCACCCACACCAGAGCACTATAAGGCCTCTGAGAAGCTCAAACTCCTCACTTAAGTTTCACCTCAGCCCAACTTTGCTGGACGTTCCTTAGCAGACAGCATTCAGTCTTTCTGAAGTCTCTTTGCCAGCGTAGCTGAGGAAGTCACGGGAGTGTTCCACATTATTTATGTTCTAAGCAAAATTCAAGATGCTTAAATAATACAATGATGCCATTGAGCCATGTATTTTTCTTGCCTTTTCGAGTCATTATGCAGTATCCTTGTTGTACTTCACTTTCTCCTTACTAAAGTCCCATTTTGTAACACGGCAAATGTTGAAATAAATAGCAATCATCTTGCCAGTTGGCTCTTAAGTGTTGACTAGACCATCTTTAGATTTTCATAACATTTATAGGATACCTGCCATGTCTAAGGCAGCTAAAAGATGTCAAATCAGAGCAGTGGTTCAAGAAACTTACTTTTCTTAAAAAAATCATTCAATTAGTAATGAGCTGGTAGAATGCACAGGGATTCTGAAAAGGTTAGCCTTATTGAGGACATTACTAATGCAGAGAGAATAATTACAAAAAGTAAGAAAGGGCTCATTATAGGAGGTCATAAGCCCAGTCTAGAAGAGGGTCAGACTGGATGGGACAGGAGTCTGAACTGAGGAGTGAGACCAGCCATTGGTTAAAATGACAGGAGGTGTGATACCAGTGTATTGGGGAGGACGTGGGCTGATGAAGATTGGAACAAGTACAAATGTTCGGGTTTGATATTTAGGTCACCCAGTTCCTATGTGTAGAGTCCTGTAGGGGTGAGGACTGTTGAGACCAGGGTCAGGTATTTGCTCTTAATTTGTAAGTCAAGGAAGACCTTTGAGGTTAACCATATTCCCCTCTCAAAGGAGAAAAATGGGTCAGCGCTACATTAGGAAGATTCATGTGGCCATATTTTATTAGTAAATTTTGATATAGAGGTAAATCAAAATCATTATGGTGGGCCTGATCCCCCATGACCAGTGTCCTTGTAATAAGATGGGATTAGGTCACAGACAACAGGGGAACCATAGTATATAGACACAGGAAGCATACCAATGAGAGTCGGAGCACTGTGACTATAGGCCCACCTGGAGCTGACTGTCCCTGTCCTTCTCCTGCAGGAGGTGCAATCCCTGATCATTCGCTGGCCTGGGCTTGCAGCCCCCAGCACTGAGCAACCATGCATTTCTGAGGTTTAAGCCTTAGATCTGTGGTGCTTTGTTGTTGCATTCTTCACTAACACAGGCAGAATGCCAGAAATACCGAGAGGATGCATCTAAGAGGTAGATTGGATGCCTGGGTGTGAGGGTGAAGACTTGGAAGCCTCTGGGATGGCCCCAAGGAAGGAGCACTAGGCCCTGAAGCCAAGGCTGAGGAAGGCAACTAGGAAACCTCTAGTTCAAGTGCAGAGCACTGGAAAGCAGTAAGCAGGGCACATGACTTGGATGCCCTTTTAAACAGTATTGAGGACTAGGGAGAGCGGAGGTAGTAGGTGCATTAGTCAGCTTCCCATCATGTCAGCAAATACCAAGAAAACCCCTGAAATAGAAAGGGTTATGAAGACAGAGGATAATTTCAGTGCATGGTTTTGGCCTGTAGCCCTGAGCTTGTAGCAAGGTGACACATCCTGGTAGAAGGGTGTGAAAGCAAAATTTGATTGCTGTGATGGGAAAGAGAGGGTTAGAGTAGGGGGCTGGGCAAACACTCTCCCTTCAAGGGTGAGCCCCCAGTGACCTGGAGACCTCCCACTAGGCCTCACCTCTTCTAGGATCCATCATCACCCAATAGCACTACAGTGAGGACCAAGCCTTTAACACATGATCTTGTGGGGGACACTTAGGATCCAAACTATTGCAAAACTTATTCAATATTTTCTTTCTTTTTTTTTCTTATGGGAGAAGCTATAATATAAGGTTTTAGGGGAAAAGAAATTATTGCTATAGTAGGGTTTGAGGGACAGGAAATATAGATATTCCCCCCAACATGCACCGCCATTTTGGTCAAATGCATAAGCTGAAATAGCTCCTCCTTTTGCAGACACCTAATAACTTCCTGCTTTACCTAGTTTGAAAGCGCACATATTTTTGTTTGAATTTGGTTTAGCTTTGCATAATTTCATTCTCTGTTGGGGATATTTTGGCAAGTAATTATAATTAAAGCTTTGCAAAGCTTTGGTGGTTCTAAGCTGGGCATCTTTTGTGTGAATGTTGCTGGGTGTTGGGGATTAAGTACTCCAGCTAGGCTGGATCACAAGTGCATCTCATTATGAATGGAAGATGTCCATATTACTAGAGACACTTGAAAACATAACTACTGGATCAGAAATATTGGAAGGCTTCTACAGGTAGTTACAAATAATATTTAGAAATTGATCAGCTTATGAATATATTGGAGTGATTTTCAGATGACTCAGATCAGGGGAGAGTGTTGAAATACCTTAGAAAGCAAAATGATTATCCTAATAGGAACAGCCCTTGGCTTTCCTATTATGATAAAAGGCAGAACTGGCTAAATAAACTTCAGTAATTTTTCAGAAAATTAAGCAATTTATATTTTCAGAAATATTTTCCCCATCTTTTTACGTAATGGGCACTACAGTGCACATACCATATATAGCTTATAAAAATATAAACCATAACTGCATATAGCGCTTATGTATGCATTTCCAGTGTGTTTTATATTTAACCCAAGTGTTTTAATAGCAAATGCTTTTAACAAATTTCTGAGCTTAACTACTTTTTGTTAGTATTTATTTTTTAGTTGTAGTTGGACACGATAACTTTATTTTATTTATTTATTTATATGTGGTGCTGAGGATTGAACCCAGGGCTCTGCACGTGCTAGGCAAGCACTCTATCACTGAGCTAAAAACCCTAGCCCCTGAGCTTAACTTCTAAGTGTATATCTTGATGTCTTTAATTCCCCAATCAGTGTGTACTACACTGTCATAACTAACTAGTCAAACTACATGCATAACATGTACCAAAGACAGAGTTAAAGGCAAAAATGTCACTTTCTGCCCATATCAAATTAGAATGTGCACTTCTTACCATATGTATACACACACACACACACACACACACACACACACACGCCAAATAACAACCAAAGTTATATATTTTTTTAATTTTAAAACAACTTTTTTCAACCCCTGGTTTTCAGGGTGAAGTGCTCAAAGTTCTACTCCTTGGTGTGTCCAGCATACCCTGGGCTGCCTACACTTTTCTGGGCACACAGAGGCTCTCTGTGTCAGGGTTAAAATGTTCTACATTTTCATGTGTCAGAGTAAGTTAAGAATGGGCAGAAACTGAAGCTTAAAAAGCCTGTATGTTTAGTTTTTACTCTTTAATGTAAGTAAATCTCTCTTTTTACAGTGATTCCCTAAGCCATGCCAGTTCCAAACAGTCAGAAAGTCAGGATAGGACAGAGAAATGCATCTGTGTTTCTCTCTATTGATGGGCAGACTGACACCCAGGCCTCTGCAGAAGGGGCTGTGTTGATCTTTCTAAGATATAGAAATGAATATTAAAATCTTGTGTTACCACTGATGCTATTGCCTTCTAGGATGAATCATGGAGCAAACTAAAATCTGAGCAAACATAGTCTGGTAAATAAATCCAGGAGAAGCACTCACAGATCTTTGTATAAGAGAAAAAATAATGGTACCTGAAAGAATGAACAAGGCTGTCTTGTCGTCGGAGAAAATGCCCGTTTATTGAGGAATAGCTCTGCATATTTATAGAGCCAGGGGTGGTTTGACATTTATGACAGTTTAACAGTTTAATGGTTTGACAGTTGGCACAGGATGCTTTCTGATTGGTGTGTAAGGATCATGTGAGTCAGTGGGACTCACCATTGGACTGCTCTTCTTGGGGGATGGGGAAGTTAGACTTTGGAGTCGATGTGACTCCCAACATTAACTGTCATAACTGTCAAACCACCCCCGGCTCAATAAATATGCAGAGTTCTTCCTCAATAAATGGGCATTTTCTCCGATGACGACCCTTGTTTGTTTTTTCATTGGTGCCAAAATCTGGTGGGGGAATTCCTTGCTGCTGGAGGGCCCACTCTCTCAAGGCTTGCCATCCTTGTCCACTCTTTCGAGTGCTGTTACTACTCACACAACACCAGCTCTTCAGTAGGTGAGTTCCCCCTATCAGGTATCCAACTTCAGATGGGCTATATGCAGGAGCTTTAACCATGATCATTTGGCAAACCTCTGATGCCCAATCTGGAGGAGAGAACGCACCCCACCACGACCTTCATGGTCATGGTGGACTCTCTGGAACCTGTTCATGAGTGGGAGGTCCTGAGGGGTGGAAGAATAGGCACTTTCTCTCTCTCTCTCTCTCTCTCTCTCTCTCTCTCTCTCTCTCTCTAATCACCCTTGTATGAGGGCCTCTTCTTCCCTCCCTGCAGACTCCCCCTTATCTTCTTCCCTCCCTGCAGACTCCCCCTTATTAAATTCTGCACACAAGATTGGCCTTACTATCAACTGGACCATCAAAATCAATGGCCCCCAGGAGGATCCCTAGATGCCGTAATTCTGAGAGATCTGTTTAACTTCTGCGAGCACTCAAAAGAGTGGAAGGAGATCCCCTACGTTGAGGCTTTTTCTCTTCTTCATTCTCACCACGACCTATCTGGCAGATGAACCGCCTCCCTACCGACCTCCCCCTTTGGCTCTGTCCAGCCCCTCAGTTTCCCCCTGACTCAGCTGACACCTATAGTCCCCCCCAAACTAGGTCCCGCTCCCTAGTCCCACAAACCATGGCCCCCTTAAGAGAGGTTGCTGGACCTGAGGGCATTATCTGGGTACGTCCCATTCTCTATGAATGACCTCATGCAACTCGAGCGAAGGTTGGGCTCAATCACCACAGATCCCATCACTTACATAAGTGAGTTTCAAAGGGTCCACCAGGCTTATAGCCTCACTTATATGTTACTGGCTAATACTCTCCTTCTTGAGGAACGTACCAGAGTCTGGGAACTTGCCAGAGTCCATGCAGATGAAACTCACCAAGTTAATCCAAGTCACCTTCCAGGGCCACTTGCTGCCTCAGATATACAAGCTGGTATACAGAGTAGGGACCGATTCTTTGCATGTGTTATTGCTGGGCTCAAAAAAGCAGCATGTAAGGCCATCAATTTCCAAAAATTACAATAGACCCCATCGGAATGTCTGGATCAGCTTATGAAAGCCCTTCAGCAGTAACCTAGATCCCGAAACCCCAGATGGCCATCATGTCCTTATGACATATTTCCTCTTGCAGAGCTGCCCCAACATCCGGGCCAAACTAAAAAAGCTTGAAAAAGCCCCTGCCACCCCCCAGAGTGAGAAATTTCAGATGCTCGCCCAGGCCTTGCAGGGTGCTTCCTCGGGTCGCCACCCATCACCACAGGTCAACCCCCCCCCCCAGGCACCTGCTTAAAGTGTGGAAAGGAGGGACATTGGGCCAGGGCATGCCTCGCACCATGCACTTCTCGTACCCCATGCCCTAAATGTCAACAACAAGGTCATTGGGGCTCTGAATGTCCTAGATCCCATAGGAGGCCTATGGCTAGAGAACCCTTCGACCTTCTGGGCATGGCCATCAAAGGTTTACAGAGCCTTGGGTCCTTGTCTCTGGCCATAAAAAGACAGGAACCCAAGGTGTGGATTCAGGTGGATGGGTGCAAGGTTGAATTTCTCCTTGACACCTGGGCTACCTTCTCAGTCCTGACAGAATTCTGGGGGCAAACAGTGCCATCCACCTCTCCTATTGTTAGGGTCAGATGAAAGACCATCTATCCAAAAAAGGCTCCCCTATTATTCTATTCCATAGACAACTTCCCATTCTCTCAGACATTCCTAATTATGCCCCAATGTCCAGTTCCTTTACTCAGCTAAGATATTCTCTCTAAATTTAATACAACAATCAGCATCCAGTCTCCTGGTTCAGACAGGCCCCAGAATTGGCCTGTTCATCTTTTCTGGCACTTTCAGCAGAAGAATGGCCATTCTGCTCCACTTGTGAGGCTGACATGAAACACCTTACTAAAAAGGACCCCTTACCTTGAACCTGGTTGACCCAATTGTATGGGATACCCACACCCGCTCCACCGTTTCAAGCCAACCAGTAAAGATCCTAACACCTTCCCCAATCAGGTTCAATACCCTCGGTCCACAAAAGCTCTTCTGGGCCTACAACCTATTATTCAGGATCTTCTTAGCAAGGGGTACCTCCGTCCTGCTCATTTTCCTTACAATACTCCCATACTAGCGTTAGAAAAGCCCAATGGGTCCTATTGCTTAGTTCAGGACCTACAACTCATCAACACCTCTGTTAGGCCCATAAATCCTTTGGTTCCCAACCCATACACCCTGCTGTCTCAGATCCCCCACACTGATACCAACTTCTTGGTCATAGATTTAATGCTTTCTTCTTCATTCCCCTTGTCCCTGAATCACAAGATACTTTTGCCTTTACCTGGACAGATCCCACCATTAGACATTGTTGACAACTAACCTAGACTTTCCTTCCTCAGGGATTTCAAGATAGTCCACCTTGTCCACACCTCCTTGGACAACCCTTGGTCTCTGACCTCCAATCTTTTCACCCCCAGTGCCCCGAATCCACCCTCTTGCAATATGTTGATTATCATCCGGCAAATCTCTTTGCCCACATATGGGGAGGAAAGCACCACACCACAGCCTTTAAGGCTACGGTGACCCTCAGGGACTCCTTCCTTGGGCAGATTTGAAAGTCCTAGTCCTCTCACCTTTAAGACTCAGCCACTAGAGAGATGCTTACCCTCACCTTTCCTCTCTCTTGCCCTCTTCCCCTCTTTCTGGTCCTGGGAGTCTCCAGCCTCTGCAGGAGGAGTCCCAAAAAGCCTTGGCCAAGTCTCCTATGGCTCTGTCTCCATCCAGGATGTGAGCTTCGACTGTCGGGATTCAGTGATGACCAATCTCTGCAGCTCGAACCTGCCACTTAGGCACTCCTGATTTTTTGGCTCTAGCGGGGACACCCCTTTTGCCAATAAATCAGTTTCCTCCTTCTCTGCATCCTTTTCCCTCCTCCTTACATGGCTAATGTGTCCTCTCTGCCAGTTGACTCTCCCCTACAATGCCTCTTGGATCAAATACAGCACCCAGGCCTGGCCCACTTATCCCTTAGACAACCAAAGCTGATGGCCCCTTTTTGGGTCTCTGGATCCCACCATTCTAAGGGATCTCTACAATTACTGTGAGCATTCAAAAAATGGGTAGACATCACTTATGTCCAGGCTTTCTTCTTGCTCCGATCCAATCCTGCTGTCTGCACCTCTTGAAAACTTCTACAAATTCTTCTAGCCTGTCTAAAGGGCACTCAACAGATGACACAGTTCTCCTACTTAATTTCTTGGCTTTAGAGGGATATTGGGCCTCTCCACAAAAGGGCCAAATAGCATGTAAAGAGATCCCATCATATCTAGGGTTCTCTGTCTCTTAAGGGAAAAAGGCCATTACAGTAGACAGAAAACAGCTTGTTGTGTCTATACCTACACCAAAGACCAAAAATGACATACTCTCCTTCTTGAGTTTAGCTGAGTACTTCAGGGCCTGGAATTTCTCCCTCCTCACTATATAATCTGGCCAAGGGCCCCCAAGATGAACCCCTACCCTCAGCAGCAGGGAAGCCCTTTACAATCCTTAAAAAGGCCCTCCTCCAGGCATCTGCCCTGCATCTCCCTGACCATTCCCGACCCTTCACCCTCTATGTACATGAGAAATAGGGAAAAAGTCTGGGCGCTCTGGGTCAGAAATATGGTCCCACATTTGCACTAGTGGCCTATTTATCCAACCTCACCATCAGGGGCTGACCCCCATGCCTCAGAGCCCTAGCAGCAGCCCATGACCTCCAGAAAGAAGCACACAAGCTTACCTTTGGCTCCATTTACTAACATCTCATCTCCTCACCATCTAAAAGATTTCCTCACTTACAAAGGGCTACAGTCACTTCCTCCTTCCAGGGTTCTATCCCTCCTTGTCTCTCCTTGAAAATCCCTCCATCTCTTTTCAGCCCTGCTCTCCATTAAACCCTGCCTCCCTCCTCCCATATTCTCCCTCACAGAATCCCGTCCACAAATGCCTGGAGGTATGATCTTAACCTGCCCTACCACCATTTCTGAAGGACCCTTGCCCTCTTCAGACCTCGTCTGGTTCTCAGATGGTAGCTCCTTTATACACAAAGGGGTTAAAGTGTCAGGGTATGCTGTCATTTCCCTCTCATCCATCATAGATGCAAAACATTTCCCACCAAATACCACCAACCAACAAGCTAAACTCATAGCTGCCACAAGGGCATGTGAGCTAGTGGAGGGAGAAACCCTCTCCCTATATAATACATATTCCATATCCTGATCTCCCATGCAGCCATTTGGAAAGAAAGGGGGCTACTGACTACCAAAGGGACGGCAGTCATTAATTCCACACTTATTTCTGGCCTAGCCTCGAGGCTGCCTTCCCAACTGGGAATAATCCATTGCAAGGCTCATCAAACTGACTCCTCCCTTACTACTATGGGGAATTCCAAGACTGATCAAGTGGCTCGATCAGCCACCCTACAGAGCTTTACCTCCTCTCTGCTACTCTTCGTTACCACTGGAAATCAGCCCGAAGATCCCCAATATCTCTTCCAGTTTCTTCACTCTCTAATCCATTCTAATCCACAGAGTCTCACTACTTTCCTTCACTCCTTTTTCACCCTTTCCCCACGTGATAAGACCCTCCTACAATAGATCACTTCCACTTGGCTTTAAAGGGATATTGGGCCTCTCCACAAAAGGCACAAATAGCATGTAAAGAGATCCCATCATATCTAGGGTTCTCTGTCTCTTAAGGGAAAAAGACCATAGAACCAATACAAATACTCTCTCTGCCAGAGAATCAATACCAATACTCCATTGAAACCTAAACCTTTCCCTTCTCATCAGGCCCACGGTCATACCCCGGCTACAAAGTGGCAGATTGATTTCACCAACATGCACTGACTAAAAAACATAAAATATCTTCTTGTATACTTTTTTGGGATGGGTTGAAGCCTTTCCCATTTCTAACAAATGGGCCTCTATAGTAGTTGATCTGTTGCTTACTGATAATCCCCTGTTTCGGGATGTCCACTTCCATCCAATCAAACAATGCCCAGAATTCACCTCCCAGATAACTCAGGGACTGGCTCATGCACTATCACTCCCTTGGCATTTCCATTGCCCTTACCTCCCCCAGGCTTCAGGAAAGGTTGAAAGGACTAATCGGTCCCTTAAAGAGACCCTCACCAAGCTCACCATGGAATTAAGCCTGGACTGGGTAAAGGTGCTCCCCTTGGCTTTATTGTGCATTAGGGCCTTGCCAAAGAAGCCTTCTAATCTCTCACCTTTTGAAGTCATGTATGGCCTTCCCCTCATTCCTTCTGGATTGCCTACAGAACCCCTACCCATCTCTGAAACCTATGCCCTGCCCCTCCTCTTCCATCTATGCTATGAACTCTGGTGCTATCAAGACTGGCTCCTTCCTTACCCCAGTCTCTCTCAAAACCCTACCTCCTTAACACCTGGTCAACTTGTTTACTAATGCCCACTGGGGGAAAAGCCCCCTCTAAAACCAAAATGGAAAGGTCCTGCTCAGGTGAATATGTGCACTCCCTTGGCAGCCAAACTCAAGCTATTTAATAACCAACTTACCCTGTGGATTCACATTTCCAGGCTTAAGCCTGGTGCTCCTACACCTTCATCAAAAGATCCAACGAACATCACCTGTCATTAAGTACTCTTTTCATCCCTCCCCACAAGATCCCCTCAAGCTCCGCCTCTCCCGTGTCTCCATTCTTAGCCCAATACTTAATGCTCCCCCTTATTTCTGGCCCCTCCTGGGTCTTCTCTTTTCCCTATGTCTGATGATTCAAAGAAAGTGACACTAAGGGCCCCCTCCAGCCAGAACCCCTTCTCCTCCTTACTACTTGCTTGGATCTGGCCGGTAGTGGGACCGTTGTGTGTTGTCCTTCTGACAAACCACTTAGGTGTCCAGAGCATGGTGACCCCTTAATAATTGTGACCTTTATTATAAGAGAGCACTTTACCAGTTGCCTTCTGGGCCTCAGGAGAACCATGTGTGTTTTGTTTGCCCTCCCAGTTTCATAAGAATTTCAAGTATCAGTATTTAAGGTTGAGGTGTTTCACATAAAACCTAGAGAGATCTGAATGCTCTCAAAGGGAAATATGGTAACAATGGGCCACTGTCCTCCCTTGGCCACCTTCGTTCAGAGCATGGGAGAAGCTGCCTTCTTTATTACAAAGCCCATGCTTTCTTGGTGTGAAGAGAGACAAAACTAGTGAAAGCTTGGAACAGTGATATTTTGGGATACAAGGGCCAGAGAAAGGTAAAGAGGGAAGAAAGCTCTTTGGAAAGCTGGGATGTTTTGAGAAAGGTAAAGAGAGAAGCAAGCTGGTTTCAGAGACACCCAGATAGGAGAGAATTTGAAGAGCAGCCTGACATCATCATGGATCTGTAGTGGCAAGGAACCTTTGTTGATCTGGTTCCTGAAATTATAGCAGTCTTCTCTGCCCTCCTGTGGTGGCTCCCTACTTCTTTCCTATTCTCCCACACTGCCCCATCTCAGCAGGAAGCAGTCAGAATGAGTCAACGCCCACTCTCATTTAATAACAAAGAAGAGGGAATGTTGGGAGTCGCCTGGGCTCCAAAGACTAACTTCCCCATCCCCCCAAGAAGAGCTGTCCAATGGTGAGCCGTGTTGACTCACATGATCCTTACCCATCAATCAGAAAGCACCCTGTGTTAACTGTCAAACCATTAATCTGTTAAACTTTCATAACTGTCAAACCACCCCCAACACTATAAATATGCAGAGCTCTTCCTCAATAAACTGGCATTTTCTCCGACGACAAGCCTTGTTCGATCTTTCAGTGCCCATTTTGCTTGGCCATTAAGTCCAGAACTGCATAGTTTGGCACAGCTTCCAAGACGGGCTCTGATATGGTATAAATATAATCTATTTTAAGGTCAAATAAATTCAGTCTATTTCTATTGGCAGAGAAAATGTATTGCTAAAGAGTTTTGTCAAGATTCTTTTATTCTGTAGACTGAAATGCTGACAGCATATCAGTTTTTCACATGGGTGCAGTGGTAATAAAACAGGCACTGTCAGAGTAGCCTCAGGCTAGCTTTTGTTTGGGCAGTGATTAATAAGTTTTCAGACCTTTTTTTTGTTTTGTTTAGATGTGTGGTTGGCATGATGGGTGCTATGAATGGGTTGGCTGTTTTTTGGGCAGGTCTTTTCATAAAAGACAGGTCCATGTTTGTCTGTGTGTTATTTCACTATGCAAATATGCTTTCACCATCTCCTGTGTGTCAGGGGCTCATGGGATTACATGAGTTCATCCCTAAAGCTTCCTTCTTTATTTGTCCTTTAAATCAGTGTCTATATAGTCACTAGTAAGCCTTCTAAACCAGAACAGAGTGAGGCAGGAATGTGATGGCCCACCAGTTAAGGATCCCACCAGTGACATTAGTTTTAGAAAGCATTTAATCTGTATGATGGTCATATAATTTCATGGTGGTTTTAGTTTGCATTTTGCTGGTCTTATCAAACAAGTTTTTGAGTCTTTGGTGGCCATTGAGTGTACTGTTTTGTGAAACAGCTGTTTGAGCCTCAACCTGTTTTTTAAAAGTAAGTTTGACATTTTTCATTGATTTTCTGCATTTTCAGGTGCTCTGCTGGGAGTCTGATCAGCTATGTCTGTCACAGATGGCTTTCCTGTGGCACTGCTCTTGCTGTCTTTGGTGGTGAACAGCAGGGGCTCATTTGACTGAGCTCCAGCTTCTCAATTTTTTCATTCCCAGTTTGTGCTTTTTGCATCCCCCCTGCCCACTGCAAGTTATTCTCTTTTGTTATCTTCAAGAGCCTTTATAGGTTTAACTTTGATGTTGAGGTCTGGGATCCATCTGGGTTATATTTAGTGTATGTAGTTTGAGGTAGAGATCAATCCCTACCCTCGTGAAGGTTCAGTGCACCCAGCATAAAAAAAAAGGCCACCTTCTCCCACCATGCTGAGGTGAAAGCTGTGAGAGTGCCATCTGCTCCTGGATTCTGGTTTGTTTGTTCCCCTGGTCTCTGCCTTTTCTTGCTCCTATGCCATCCCTTTCAAATACTCTTGACCTTTGTTGGCTTGTTATATGTTGTTCTAATTCCTTAAAATAGCCTTTGCTATTTTTGGTTCTTTTCATTTCTGCTTAAATTCTGGAATAAATATATACATTTCCACAAATTAACTGCTAGAACTCATATTGGGATGACATCAAATTTGTAGATAAATTTGGGTAGAATTAACATCTTCATAATATTCAGTCTCTCAACCTGTGAGCAGTGGATCCTGCTGAGGGCCAGGGTCCCCTTCCAGCAGCAGCAGCACTAGCTGCTGACAGCACAAAGGTGAGGACAGTGGCAGCCAGGAGAGTGCTTGTGGGAAAGGGAGTCTTCATAGTTTCATGGGCAGCTGGATAGGGGACATCCAACAGGAAATTTAAAAACGGGCTGGTTGTCACTGCACTGCTTGGGTGGGTGGGGGGATCACAGTTGACTTTGTGGAACTCACATGAAACTGATAAGGAACACTGAAGGAAAGCCCAGATATTTCTCTGATCCTTGTGGCAGCTGAGAGGTTGCTAGAGCTGATGAAGACAGGAGGGCTGATAGTATGGAGTGGCAGTTCTGGGATATGTTAGAGGAGTTGCTTGCCATGGTGAGGGAAGTAAAGGAAGGCGTTTTTTGGTAGTGTTCTTGGTGTAAGAGTGCTTTGTGGCAGTGCTGCTCTGGGATGCTGCTGAGGTACATTCTGTAGTATCAACTCCTGCCATGGGAGGCTAATCCCATTCTGTCAGCTCCTTAGCAACCAAGTTAAACTCAATGTAGGAAATCAGAAATATTTCTATTTTGTCTGCCAACATTCCTTCAGTGCAGTTTTCATCTATCTTTGGATCACAGTGAGAACATCATCCTTAACAAATGGAAGGTGATCATTGTCTGCTCCCTTGTCTTTCACCTCAAAGTCATAAAGTGCTTTGTGCTGAGGTGGGGCTGAGTCAGTGGTTTAATAATCTGCACAATGATGCCATGGATCCCATTGACTTACCCGTGGAACCAGTTTTCATCAACATGTCATCAATAAATGAAGATGTTGCATTTGCTGAGTTTAAAGTCTCTGTTCTCCTTTTCTTCATGTTTATTTTAATGATGTAGGACATGGTAACAGGTATACCCCAACTGGGGCCTCCAGGTTTGCAACCTAGGCTTCCATCCACACTGTGAGCTCTACAGACATTTTGCACTGCAATGAGCCATAGTGCTGACCTGAACCCTTAATACATCTGTACAGTTGGTCCCACTGCCCCCACTGGCTAGATTTCCAAAGCCTCTGTTTGATGCCATCCAGAAGCCTGACCAGCAGGAAGTTATTGGGAAGCTCCTACTCATGGGAGCCAACAAGAGTCCTGCACTCAGGACAACTGAGTGAAACTACGATCCCAGCAAACATTCTTTGCAAAACCTGAGCTGGCAAGGCAAGACTTTTGCAGAAGTACCCAGGAATTCTAGACACACAGGACACTCTAAAAGATTCAAGAAGGCAGATTCATCCTTCTTGAGGTACTTACTGAGAAAAGGCTTCAGAAATGTAAATAGTTGTATACAGCTCTTAAAATGATTTATGTAACATTCATTTCAGACTTTGCTTTTGCATCTTTGCTCCTCCTCTTTGTTCTTGGTCCCCACAGTGGTGGTCATGGCCACTGCAGATTCTACTCAGTCTTGCCTGCTGCTCCTTGATTCTCTGAAGCAGCTGCAGTGGCCCCTGGAGACTTCTCTCTGCTGTCCCCCTCTCCACACAGACACAATTCACAGCTGCCACTTCCTCCCACTTGCCAAGCCATGAATGTTATTTTTTAAATCAACAGAATGCTTGGTGGGTTAGAAACCAATGTGTGAGAGTTGGAATAGTCAAATTTTAATGCTGACCCAACTTCTCTGCTTTCATTGTCTCTGGTAGTAATAGTCTGTTATAGAGAACTACAGGGACTATAGACAAAGCTACAGGGCAATTCCTGTCAGGATACATACTGCAAGTGGCAGCTATTGTTATCCTGAGTGTGACAATGTATCAAACAAGCAGTAATGACAGTGTCTTGTAGTAATGGGCAGCTGACAGGACAGCAAGCACCATCACACTTTCTGTGACAGCAGCTGGAGGACATCAAGTAAGATGAGCCTGGATGCTTGACACTGGTGGCATACACATGGCTCTCCCTCTTTCCTTACAGAATGACCTGGTCAACATGTACCTGTGTACCTTTGTGCTATAGCAGTTCCTCTCAGTGTGGACCCTGCAGGAGATGCTGGCTAACACAATGGAGAAGTTGGGAGGGGCAAGTACATTTTGGCCTTGAGTATTTTAGTGTGCTCAGGTCCTGTGGGATGGTGGCTTTTAAAGGAATTGGAAATCTTGTTTGCAGAGATAAGTCAATGACTTTCACTTGTGACTCTCTTTGGGTTGACCTTCTGCTTTACCTAGCACCCCATCATATTTTGAACTTGAAAAAAGAAATCCAAGAGCAATGTGATCTGTGTGGCTGCCTGTTGTGCTCTTGAAAACAACCTTTCTTAAGCATCTGTATGTCTCCCTGCATCTTCAGAGCTCTCACACTTTCTGTTTTCACCAATTGTTTTGTGCATGGCTCTTTGTCATAGAATATTATTCCATTGTCAAATGCCTTTAACTGTGTGGCTATTTTCTGAGCTGTTGTTCAGCGAGTAATATTTCATGACACCATTACATACTTTATGTAATAAAATCACAGTGATACAGCTTTAGTGAATTTTGCAAATTGTAATTTTTCAAATAGCTAATCATTTTCTTTTGAATATGAAAATTTTTATTGCTTTCTTTAAATGCAGATATTTTTCTTCAAAACTCTATCTGGTTATTTTAATTATTTTCCATGAGACACACTCTTACTGACTGGGCTAGTACCCATTTCTAAACAATTCATACAGTTTAGGGTTAAACAGGAGGATAAATGGTCCCCTTTTTGGATCTTCTCTATATATTTTAATAAACTCGAGTATTTCCATGAATAAAACCAAATTATTTTGTCATTAAGGATCTGTGTATTAGTCTTACTGTTGAGTTGTTATTCTAGTAGGGAATAGTAAAGAGATAAATAATACATGGTTCTAAAGAAGTGAATGATAAATTGTGTTGTAGCATATAGTTTTTAGAACTTTAACAGTGTGTGTATGAATTATAAATTAAATTTTAACATGCATAATTTGATGAATACCTACTATAGGAAAAAGATGCATTTCATGGAGCTGGATCTCACTTTCAGCTGCTAGTATTTTTTAGTAATAAACACTGTCAAATAGCTCAAGGGGAAAGTATATAAGATTGTAGGGACAAGCAATATTCTTAATTAAGTAGTTTTGATGATACCCAGAAGTGATATTCAAAATATTTTACAACTGCTTTGGCATAAGTATCAGTGAATCAGAGTGGCTCCCAGACACAGTGCTGAAGGTTGACATGGTCTGAATGATTTGTGGGGGTTTCCTAGAGGACCCCTGGGGTGGTCCAGTGATGTTAAACAAGAGGAATAATTTTTGTCCACTGTAACAATCATTTTAATCATGAGAGCACTTTCTGGTTATATTTGATCCATGGATGCTGTTTGGACTCATAGGAATCATCTTTTGGACTCCCTGGATGTCCATATCATCTCTCCTTGAGTCTTCTGATGTCTACTTCAAACTCTTTATGGTACTATGATAGTGAATCGAATCCTTTTGTCCAACAAATTAACATCTCTCAGTTAATAAATTATACACAGTAGTTTCTCTGGAATGAAGATCCCCATTTCCGAGGGTAACATGTCAGAAAAAGAAACAATAATCTTCTGTTCAGAGGGAGTACCAGGGGTTGAACTCAAGGACACCCCCAACATCCTCATCCATAGTTTGTATTTTATTTAGAGACCGGGTCTCACTGAGTTGCCTAGCATCTTGCTTTTTGCTGAAAGTTGTTTGAACTCACAATCCTTCTGTCTTAGCCTCCTGAGTTGCTGGCATTAGAGGCATGTGCCACCACACCAAGCTCACTGTTTTCTAAATGTAAGGTGCTACAACACAATGCTTGCATTTTACAATGAAAAATTGTTCAGTACTAGGCTTTTGGTAGGAAATGAAATTACAAGTTGTGGAAAGTGTACAAATAGCTGTTTCTGAACTCTGGAAATATTCAGGAAGCTCATGTGGTACTGCGTCTATCATCATCATCTCTGGTAATATGGGGAATGATGACATGACTGGTGCAAGACTTTCTGATATTAAATAAGTGGTAAGACAAGTTGCCCATGTCACAGAGTGGAAAGTCTTAAAGGTAATTGCCCCAGACTTAACTTTTTTAGCTGGGTGTGGTTCAGTATCTTATTACTATTTGATATGCTATAAAAGTTCTCTTGTAATTTCAAAATTCTATACTCCTTCAAAGAAAAATCATTTTTAAAAATCCTCACTTTTTTTCCCTAGTAAAAAACTAGAAAAGGAGAGTGTGAAGGGATGGAACAGCAATTGATGTCTGTTCTGTCTGTTCATTTAATGATGAGGATAACTCTATTAGTGGATATTATTATCACTATTACTAAAGTGTTATTGACTTGCATGTTCAGATGAGGAAAAGGCTCAGGAAGTTGATTTGAAAGTAGGTAGCTTGATACAGATGCTGTAGATGAAATCAAGCTACTCTCATCAGTGACTTTTACATCCAAACAGAAACAGCTCTGGCAAGTAAAGAGGAATCTGCAGCCTGGTTTTTGCTTGTTATACTTGATGGCTAATTGCTTCTATTAAGGTTTGGAACTGAAGACAATTGGTTTGAGTTCCAGAGGTATTGCTTTTTACTTGTGTGCCTTGACCAGGAATCTCTCTGAAACTTAATATAATTTCTATTACTATAATTGAAAATGACCCTGGATAAATGATAGAGAAAAGACCTTTATTTAGCTCATGGCTCTGGAAGTTAAGGATCATGGTGACAGCATCTAGTGAGACTTACTGGGTCATGAGTTAATAGAGGGTATCCCATGGTGTTGTGGTTTAATGGATCTGAAATGTGACTTGAAGGGCTTGTGTTTTTTCTTTCTTGGAGACATGGTTTCACTAAATTGTATAGGACCTGGTGAAATTGCTGAGGCTGGCCTTGAACTTGTGATATTCCTGCTTAAGCCTCCTAAGTGTCTAGGATTACAGGTATGTAACACCATGCCTAGCTGATAATTTGATTCTGATATAGGTATATACCTATGAAATATTCACCACAAACTAATTAACATATTTATAATCTCGCATAATTACAATTGTTAAAAATTTTCTAAACTTTTATGCCTTGTGAAACAGGATAAATGTTTTAGATTACATTAATACCCCTCTGGCCATTGAAATATAATTGGCTTAATTCATACATGGTGGGGTATTGCCTTTTAACTTTAGATACATTTAGGAAACCAGTGACTAGTAGAGAATGGTTTCCTTCAAAGATTAGATCTGGCTCATCAAAAATTTAAGAATAACTAGGAAAATTATATATATATATATATATATATATATATAT
>NW_026006869.1:135375-146524 GCF_001458135.2 Marmota marmota marmota
TATATATATGGATGTCTTTTATTTACATCAAGTAATGGACTCTATTTGAACAACAACATAATTCATCTTCAGAAGATAAATCCATTTCAAAGTGTCACATCTTATCCTTCTTTTTGCTATATATTTATAAGAACCAGGTTACTTAGAAGTATTTACATACTATGAGAAGTCAAAAGAGCATATGAAAAAGGTTTTGAAAACTCTTGAAGACTCTTAAATACATAGTAGTCTGGAAAAACTGACATGAAAACCAACTCTAATTGTAAGCCCCTTCTTTTTATAAATATTACACATGCTGTTCTTTTTAAAAGTAACTTGTCAAAACTGATTTGTGTTCTTGTTAGCAACTCTTCTAACATTACTTTTAAAATAGTCTTACATGAAACTTTTTCTATAGAAAAATTTCAGATTACTTCTATAGAAAGTGTCAACAGGGCTACACATGGAGCTCAGGGGTAGAGAGCTTGCCTAGTATATAGAAGGCCTTGCAGTTTAACCTCCAACATTGCAAGAAATAGAAAGGTAGAGAAGGGAAGGGGAGGCAACTTAGAAAGAAAAAAAGAAAAGAAGAAAAAGGGAGTGAACATGAGGGGAGGAAAAGGAATGAGTCATTAAAATAAAAGGGAAAGTGGTACAAATATAAATGTGTGACATAATGGCTCTTCAAATATTTTACAAAGCTTTAGAATTTTAGTTACAGCAAACTGGTTGATATTATGACTGAATAGAATTGAACATAATAAGCTCAGTCTTGAAATCAAACCAAGGACTGGTTGCAAGAGAGGAGTTTTCTCTGACTATATTGGGGCAGGCTTGAACCTGCACTGCTTCAGGATGCAAAGCATAGTGAAGGGGCCAAAATTTTCCAGAAAGGCAATGTGAGTGTGCTAGGCACCTGGGAGCCCATAACTTCTTTCCATGTCTATGCCCACAGACCCTCTACCCCCTACCCCACCCCTGCAGCTGCTTCACAATATTATTCTCCATTGCCTGGTGCAACTTTGGGTCCCTGACCAAGACCTGAGTGTACCCAACCTCTTTTGGCATGGCAGGACAGGCTGTAGTTGCAGCAGCAATAGCTAAATGAGCCTTAGTGTGATAGAGTGGCCAAGGGCTGCCCCTGAGTTGTATCTGGGGCATAAGTACTTAGGATTGTGGCATCATTGTCTGAGGACATGAAATCAGGCTCTAATACTTATGGCTATCCTCAGGAGTTGGTGACATGTTCAGCTATTGGATCTTGTGCTGTTCTGTTGTTTTTGTGGAGATTTTGTCAATGTGTTAGAAACAGGCTTTATGTAAGAAGAAAAAAAGCTTGCTCTAAAACTTCCTGGACTAATTGAAGAAAAATCTGAACTACATGAAACAGTTAGCCTTGTTGAAAAAGAGTAGGAAGGCTTAGAGTCATCTTTACAGGACACCATTTTTGAGAAGAAGTCAATAGAAGCAGAAAATTGGGAGGCAATATATGAAAAGTTGGATAGGTTCAAATCTGAACTTGGGGATGAAATACTGTCTCTAGAAAAAGAGCTAAAAGAAGAGAAAACTAAATATTCTCAGCAGAATGAAATGGTGGAAGAT
This sequence comes from Marmota marmota marmota, assembly GCF_001458135.2. Lineage (NCBI taxonomy): Eukaryota > Metazoa > Chordata > Mammalia > Rodentia > Sciuridae > Marmota > Marmota marmota. The sequence goes on from NW_026006869.1 coordinate 136,957, forward strand.
ATATCCAAAAGGATTAAGTCCAGAGAAGATGAATCAAAATTCCTCAACTCACAAATAGCTGAAGCTAAAACAACCTTGAGAATATTTTAAGTGAATGAAGAAGAATTTAAGGTAGCAATAAAAGAAGTTTTGAATAAAAATTTCAAACTTTAGAAAAGTCAGAAACATATTTTAGAAGAAGCTGAAGTATGGAAAAAAAAAGTGAATGACCTTAATAAACAGAAAAGAACACTTGAAGATTCTAAAGTGCTTGCAGAACAAATGCTAAGAGAGAAAGAAAATCACATTAAGTCTCTGACAGAGCACTTGTTGCAGATGAAAGATTGTGCTTCCTTGCTTGGAGAAGACCTAACAGATGATGGTAACTTGGAGTTGGAAATGAAAAGTGAATCAGAGATTGGCACTCAATTAAATGATCAGCCAAAAGGAGCTTTGAAGGAACCGATGTATGGTGCTAAGTTAAATGCCTCTTTTAAAATATTAGAAGGAGAAAGAAACCATTTTTTACTTTATTATCTGAACCTTATAGAATATTAAGACAGAGCAAGCCTCTTTGCAGTAATATATACACAAAATAAAAGTGAGAATCAGAATCTTCAGCTGAAATTTAAAGTCATGATTGAACTATATCAAGAAAGTGTAACGAAACTCCAAAGGAAATTAATAGTAAAGGAAAATTACCATGTAAAATGCGAGGAGAAATTTTCCAAAGTGGATGAAAACACCAGCCATGCAACTGAACAGCTGGAGACCTATAGAAAGTAAGTCAAAGTTTTTGAAGAAGAATTGGAGAGAAGCATTCATTCTCATCCGGGGCAGATTATGTACTATGAGAAAAAAAGCATATGTGTGGGCAGCTCAGAGTGCTAAAAGATACCTCAATGATTTAAGTAAAGAAAATGTTCACAACAGACAAAAAGAAAAAGATTCTTATGCACTTGATGATTCAAATACAGCCTTTGGCAGAGAGCATGCCCTAAATGGTCCCTCAGTATTGGATCAGCCTTCATCTGAAATGAGAGCTCCACTTCTGGAAAAGAAGAGTCCACACAGACTTTTATCTTTGCTTCCAGGGGGAGGAAGAAGAGGTTCAAGAGGCCAAGAGAAACCTCTGGGCTCTCATATTTTCAATGAAAAAACAGAATCAGGCTCTGATGGGTTAACTGATTCTCAGTGCTTTTTATTACACTGGGCCCCTGTCACCTTCATGGGTAAAGGCCCATAGGATGATGGTCCATCCACCAGGAGATCCATATTTAGATCCATGTCTTCCTCTACAAAGGCAAGATGGATGTTATTATAATTATAATAGACCATCTGGACCAGCAGAACTAAGAAGTTCTACTATTCTGTCTTTGGGTAAAATGGATTGGCCTACATCTTCAGAAATGGAATCTAGTAGAAATGATACCAAAGTTAATGTTGGTAATTCCAATGTGCCTGATTCATTTCTCCCTGCTTAAAACCCAGAAATTGCTTCTGGCTTTGCTTTCTCACCCTTCCCTCCAATCAGAGGTCTATTGTTTCCAGTGGATTCAAGGAGTCAATTGAGAAGAGAACCTTTTTTTCCCTCTACCTCCTCCAGAAAATGGATCATCTCGAGATTATTTTCCACCAGGCCCACAGCCCCCTCCATCCCCAATGCAAAATGTCTATTTACTGAGGTGTTTTCCTCATTATTTTCCCCCAAGAGATGGATTTACCTCCAGAACCCCATTTTGAAAATAGAAGTGAGTTTCCTTCAGGGCTGATTCACCTACAAATGAGCCTGCTACTAAATATCAGGAACCACAACAAGAAACCTGATGTTTTTGACCTCTTCAAAAGTAATTTGACTTATTCTAATTTTTAGTTTTTAAGTAACTACTTTTACTTATTAAGTGATTATACTTTTGCTCTAATTGAAGCTAAATGGAATTATAATTCTAAGGATAGTATTTTGTAAATAAAGATGATTTAAAAATGAATCTTATCAGTAAGTTATTTCCATTTTTTAATTCTAGATAGTGTAAATAAGTTTGATTAATTTACTATTACACAAACAACAATGGGAGTTTTATATACATAATCTTGCAGTCAGGGATATTATAAAATCCAAAGAAAGTATGTGCCTCTATTCAAAAAAATGCATGTATTATGATTGTAGCATATGTGAAAGTAACTTTATGCTTAATGAAAGATTTTAATTGATTGAAAGTCTTGTTTGGCATTGATGACAATAATAAAAATCAACAAGTTTTTTCATAAAAAAGAATAATTAGAGCATATTAAGAATAATCAATATAACATGACTGTCATGTAACAGGAAATTTTAAATATAAAAAATTTTCAGTTCTCAGGAAAACTTTTAGGATGAATAAACCCCCATTTAATTCACTTGATCCCCATTATCCTTTATATCCTTTATGTTATGTCCATTTTCATAAAATTAAGAATTGTATTCTGCTGTGGGTTTGGTTCTTTTTTAAAATTTTTCCATTAAGTGGCATGATATAAGGATACAATGTGCTCATTCAATCAAGGATTGTTTGATAAAAGTGTGTGTAATTCCATGGGTTAAAATTGTATTCCAATGAGTACTAAATTGTGCAAAAGCACAGGTTGTATATACAGGGGCATTACCTGTTTTCAAATAAGTAGGCTTTCCCATAGTAGCAAAGCAGAGTAATAAATGAGAATTGTAAGCTGATAAATTTTTTAGATCAATCTGCAGTAGCTCAAATAAACCCATAATGAGTATCAGTAGAAAAACAAAGAAAAGAATAACAATGAAAAGGAGGAAAATGAGTTAACACCCATTTGCCTAAGTGTATTAGAGTGTAGTCCTAATGGATTTACAGATTGCCACAAAGAGTCCCAGAAGGGTATACAGTGAGAACAGTTATTGACAGTGGCCTGAGCTTTTGGGGAAGAATTGGAAATCATTATGAACAAGCATTCTATGAAAAAATCCATGAGATTTTACAACACCTGAAAATAAAAGATAAGGGACCTCACAACTATACCTGTGTGGGCATTATTCTCTGTCAAAAGTCCAGGAATCTTGGTGTGGCTGTGTGTATGAGCAAAGAAAATAAGGGACATATGATGCTGTAAAAGAGTTTGAAGGGTTAAATGAAGACATTGTTCATTGGAATCTAAATGAGGGGAAAGCACAGCTACAGAAATATGAGGAAGAAGTTTAGCTATATATTGAGAATCTGAAATTATGTTTTAGTAGAAAATAATCTCAGTGCCATGATAATGACAGTTAATTTAGCTTGCAGAGGAGAGGTTTGAGGCAGGATCTTGTTGTTTCTTTAACAACTGAAAAAAAAGGGGGCGATAGAGTAGTTGGGCTTCAGTGGTAATTTCTTATTTATTCATTTGAGGAACCATATTTATTAAGATTAATCAAATTATGTTAAATTTTATTTACATATATTAATTGTAAAATAAGAATATAAGAAAATGTGATTAACAGTATTAATCATCTCTGTTGAAGAAAAATTTTAGAAGCAATGGATATTGCATTAAATTTTAGACATTCTTTAGAATAAAGACTTTATTTTCTGGCCATCTAGAATTTTTTTTTAAAAAGTTATTTTAATGCAGAAATTCTTTAGTCATTGGTGACATACAAATTAAAACACAATATATCACTATTGCCTACCCAGATGAATCACTAAGATAGAGAGACTGTAGTAAATTTAAGTGAGGATGTGGAGAAATTAGAGTGTCCTCATGTTACTAGTGGATCAAATTCATATAGTTTTTTGGAAAGCACTTGGTAATATATACTAAGTTTCAAATATGCATAACTGATGATCCAGAAATTTACTCTTAGGGTATAAATTACAAAAATACTCACATGCAATTCATCCAAACGCATTTACAACAGCAATCATAGCAGAATATTCCTTCATAACTCCAAAAATAGTGTCTGTCTTATATTAGAATCTTAGTGAATACCTGTTGAGTGAATAAATAAATTGTAAGCAAGAATGACATAGTTAAACATGAATTAAAATGGAAGATAGAATTAATCCTGATTCTTCTGATGGAAAGTGTGAACTTTAACAAGAGAAGGCAAGTGAATGGAGAGGATGAAAGAAAAATATGATAGCAAAGAAAAAATGGAAGTGAAAAAAATCATGGAGGAATGAATAGCATTTCATATATTTCCTAAGTTATTTTATTATAGTGTGATATAATGTGTTTTCCTCATGACCTTCCTCAAAGAGCTGGATTTCCTCCCCCCACCCCCGCATTCTGAATGTAGAAGTGAGTTCCCTGAAGGGTTCCTTCCACCTGCAAATGAGCCTGCTATTCAACATCCAGGACCCCAACAAGAAACCAGATTTTTTTTTTTTTCTCTCTCTCTCTTCAAAAGTAATTTGACTTATCTCTCATTTTTAGTTTTCAAGTAACTGCTTTTACTTAAGTAAGTGACTATACTTTGGCTCCAACTGAAGCTCAACAGAACAATAATTCTTATATAATATTTTGTCAATAAAAATGATTTATGTATGAATCTTATGAGTAAATTATTCCTATTCTATTTTATTCCAGAGTACAGCATTTAATCCGATGAAGCCACTATTACATAAACAACAATGGGAGTTCTAGGTACATGTAATCTAGCCATGGGGAATATTTTAAACTCTCAACAAAGGTACTCCCTTTCTACACAGAAGTGTATCTAGTATGATTGTAGCAAATGTGAAAGTAACTTTATGCTTAATGAAAATTTTCATTGATTTAAAGACTGGTTTGGCATATCAGCTAGTTTTTCCATAACTGAATAACTAGAGCATAGTAAGAGTAAACCAGAAAACACAACTAAACATGTCATGGAAATAAGAGATCTCACATACACAGAAAAATACATTTCTCAGGAAACTTTTTGGAATTGGAAACCACAATTTAAACTCACTCTGTTTCTGTTTTCCCTTTTTTTGTCTTCTTCATCCTCCTCCTCCTCCTTATCCTCCCCCTCCCCCTCCTCCTCCTTCTTATACCTTTAATTCATTCATTCATTCATTCATTTGTTCATTTCCATGTGGTGCTGAGGATCCAACTCAGGGCTTGCAAGTGCGAAGCCAGCACTCTACTGCTGAGCCAAAACCCCAGCCCCACACTCTACTGCTGAGCCAAAACCCCAACCCCTGTCTTTTATATTTTATGGCCATTTTCATGAAATTCAGAATTTCATTCTGCTGTGGTTTACTGATATGGGGATTGACCTAGTCTTTGTTTTGATTCCCAGGAGACTTTTATAAAATACAGATGAATTAGTAGGACACTGAAATGAAGAAAGAGAGACATAATTCTGAATTTTTGTTATTGTTAGACTCAATAGTTATAAAATGACTCTGCCAAACTAGTATAATTTTTTTTAAATGCTCACTCTCAACTTCTATATCATTACTTACATACAACAATGTGCCAACCTGCACAATTCTAGTGACCACACTTTGAACAAAATTTCTCTATTAGAGACCAAGGAAGAACATTTATTAAAAATACCCTAATTATGAGTAAGTAGTTAAAGCTGTAAATGTGTGTGTGTGTGTGTGTGTGTGTGTGTAAAGTATACATTTAAATCTAAAATAAATGCAGTAGTATAACCTCCTTCTTAAAAAAAAGAAGTGGCTTTATCACATTTAAAGGCCAGTGAAGGATCTGCCTGATACTTAAGCCCACAATTAACTGAAACAAGAACAATTTGGGCCTTGAAAAAGAAAATCTACATGTGTAAAAAAATCTATTCAGTCTTTTTTCCTCAAGAGACACACTGTTAGTCAAATAAATCTTATAAATTACCCTTAATTGCTAGCATAAAGCATGACTTGCTCTAAATGAGTGGATGTAAGTCCACAGCCATGGTCTGTGGACTGATGATCACCCACTGATTGTTATCCAGGACTCCTTCTGACCTAACTACTACTGGAGAATAGTTGCTGATATATTTCATGTGTTTGACCAATAAACTGGAAAGATGGTAATCTCAGGTTGAAATCTGAACTGAAATATCTAAATACTATGATACAGTCCTCATACAAGTTTTTGCTTCAAAAGAAAAATATGAAAGGCCACTATAAATAAGATACCACTTATTGAATCAGCTTCCAACTCTTTTTACAACTCTGTAAATGACAATTAAGTAAAACAAAACAATATTAAAAATTGACAATTTCTAGAACAAGCTTTAAGGAAATATGGACTTCAAAAATGAAATTATTATGTATAGTATGAACTTATAGACATATTTCCTAAATGATTTATGGCTGCCTGGTAGTGTAAAAATCAAAATTCCCACAACCAAAGAACAATCTTTCTTCCAACATTTGAGCTGCCATTATTAAAGAATACTCTTTCCTTTATGACTTATGAGGACACATATAGCACCAATGAAAATAACTAATAAGTATATGAGTAAGTTTAAATAACCACTAACAATAACTGAAAGAGGAAATTAGTATATCTCCATTATCAAAGAAATACAAGACAAACATGGATAACCAACAACAATTAGAACTAAATTATTTCTAAATGTTCTATTCATTAGGGTATTCTTTAATTCTATAGTGGTCTTAACAATGACTTGAAATATATTCTACTGCTCTTCTACAATAGAGGACATGGGACAAAAGAATTTGACTGAAACAAAGTAGATTCATATATTGAGGGATATCAACATTCCTCAACTATGCTGTGGACCCAAGTATTGATATTGGGTAAAAGGTTTGTGTTTACAGTTTGTAAAGTAGTAAAATGTGAAAACATTAATACAATTGTTTTTAGTAATTACCAAGACCACATGGTTTTATGTCTGTTACTTAAAAAAAAATAAAAAAAAGAAAATGTTAGAAAAAAAGTCTGGAGATTAAACTTTCTCTAGCATTTATATGATTTTCAAGAATGGTAATCTTTCAATAGGATAGATTTCATGATCTTCCATTAAAAGAGGTTATATTTAAACTCACTGGTTAAAATTAAAATAGTATAGAACTTTTCACCCTCCACAATATACAACATGTAAAATTCTGACTAGAATATTAAATAGTGATTAGCATGTGGGGAGTATGAATTAGCATTGCCAATTATTGGCTGTGTCTAACAAAATATGATGTAGCTCATTATCCAGAATAATCCACTGTACAAAATATAGTTTGTATTATACACCATAAAATTTTTGACTGAGTCCTACCGTAGCAGATATAGTGAATATTCACCACTCAGAACCAAATAATATTATTCAAAACAAAATAAAAATAAATACCATTTACTCTGACAAATTTTACTGCATTTTCTTCTCTTTTAAAATGTAGATTGCAAACTACTAAATTGATTTTATTAACTGGTGTTTGGAAAACACTGCCCTGAAATATTAGCAATAGGTTCATAACATAATATATATGTCTCTTCACTGTGGTGTTGCTTAATGAGGGTGGGGGCAGCTGAATATAGCTTAAATGTCCATTAGTAGGTAGAAAACTATAATGTGAATTACAATGAAATTACCAGTTGGAACTCGATCTAGGTAACATGGATACATCTCTGTGTAATAGGCATGCTTCTGAAAAACACAATGTAGAGCTACAAAAGCAGAATGATACTTTCAGAATAGCATGTTACATTTGGAAATATATAGATGGATAGATAGATAGATAGATATAAAAATATGAAAATTGTCTGGAAGTATATATTTTAATATATTAACATCTCAGTAGTGTGGGCACACTAGCAGATAAAGAGCACTGTAGTGACATGTGCAATGGTTTAATTTTTAAAGAGTTTCTAAAATGTTAATTGACAAAAATTTCAAAGGGTTTCAATAAGTTTTGAGGTGTGACTTGGTAAAACAAAAACAGAGGTGAGAACAAAATAAGTACAGTTCAATAGAACCAGGTATAATATCCAGACACATGATTCCATGAATAAGAATAAGAGGAAACTTAAATTTAAAAAAAAATCATAAGGACTGAGGAGAGATTACAATTAGGGAGGTGTGTAGAAACAGCTAGATAAGAAAGTGTGAAGTGGGCAGAAAACTGATCCATCCCCTACTGGTGTTTCAACTGTATAAATAACAAAGTGGCCTGCTTAGTGGAAAATTACTTTGCAACTCTTTTTACACAGACCAAACAAAGTGTCACCAGAGTGGCAAACTGAATCCAGTAAGGCTAATTAACCCCTTTTCCTTGGTGTTTTATACTAGCTATCTTTCTTACTGTGCCTCTGTTCATCTACATTGATATGTGTTAGGACCAAATGCAATGATAAATCATTGTTTCATGTATTGATGAATCCTGTCGATTCCACAAAAGACAGCCATTTTATTTATTGTTCTGAATACCTTCTTTCTACTCACATCTGGTTTTAAGAAACACTTTTAGAGAAAAGAAGTTATCCCTAAGCCACAAGTATGCTTTTATTAACTACAAATTGAGGGCTATTTCAAGTTTTTTGCCTTGTTCCTCAACATAGCTTCTAAATCCTAAAAAGTGTCATGCACCAACTAGGTGTACAAATGTTTCATAAAAATATGTTGTACAGTGTTAACATATATGAAAGCCTCCTTTATATGAAATAAGGTAAATAACAAAAGCATATAATTGTCCAGTTGCAAAGGAAGGCAATTCTCATAAATATTTATTCATCACTCCTAACACTTTCTCTTCCTCACTCTCCACACCACAAAGGTATCAACATCATCCCACCATCAACTGAAGTGTCATGTCAAATTTTCTCCTGGCTATATTATTTATCACTGAAATCTAATAGTAATTACTTTCCTAAATTCTAGTCAAACAATTGGATATTACCAACAGGTTCTACTGAGGAGGGCAATGAAGGAATAATACACTGTATTTCTTAACTCAACAAAGATCAATAGCACTCTGAAAAGATTAAAAAACAATGGATGTTTCCCTGCTCTGGTTTTTCTTGGTGCTTCCCACCAAGTAACAAAAGGCAAAAGAGCTGGAGAATTCTGCTTTCCTCATGAGACAGATGCTCTGTTGACTTCTATTGGCACGTTAAAATTGGAGGAGCAAAAGACATGCATTGCAAGTGCAGCCTTTCTCTTAGTCTTTAATATCTCAAATTTTCCTTTTTTTCCATAACAACACCAGGAGAACCATTGAAAAAGCAACCAGTCAAAACAATCAGCATCAGTAAAGGGACAAAGGGCCAATGGTGAGCAAGAGAAGAAAAAAAGCAGATACAACCCCACACATGCTCCTTTGAATCTGTTGAGAGCCACAGCCAAAGGGGCCCCAGCAAACTTCCAGCTGCCAGCAAACTTCCAGCTGCCGGCTGATGATTGGCTCACAGCGGCCCCAGCAACATCTAGCTGATTCGCTCCTCGGCCCCAGCAACATCTAGCTGATTGGCTCCTCTGCGGTGATGCTCATTGGACTGTTTCCCTGCCCTTTCAGACCACGGAGCTGCTCATTGGGGGACTTTTTTTGGCTCCGCCCACGTGACCCAGCCAATCGGCCTCAAGAGCAGGAGGATTGTGGGAGGTGGAAAGAGGCTTGTGTGGGAGAGAGAGGCTTGTGGAAAGCCGGTGGTGGCAGTT
>NW_026006869.1:148946-152969 GCF_001458135.2 Marmota marmota marmota
TTATTTTCCAGAAAACTGCAGATATATATATATATATATATATATATATATATATATATAAAACATGAATTAAGTTAAATATTCTGAAAGAAAAATAATATTCCAAAGTAGGAAAACCCAAGCAAAAATATATGTGGCTCTAAGAGTCTTTTGAATTCTCTACTTATAGGAGTCAATTTTGGACTTCCATTTAGAGCTGATTTCCCAGAGCAAGTGACTAAATTACAAACCCCAGGAGATAATAGTCAATTACTATGATTTTTTCTCCATTAAACAAAAGCATTCTAATATACCAATAAAATATTTACCTTAGAGGCTTATATTCTGATATCTTACATGTGATCATTACATCATTTTCACTCTCCACTTTTCTATCTGAATAACGAGGGTGTATAAAAGGCTATCTCTCTCTTTAGAAAAGATGATAGAATTGTCTAATACAAAAATTCTTCGAAAAGTCTCAAGAACATTAGTAACTTTTTTTTCCCATTCAACATGGGGGTAAAATCCATTCCCAAGATAGTTTTTACATTCTTTATGTCAAATCAAACATTATATAATATTTAACTGTGCAAGGGTTGTTTATTTGTTCGTTTGGGTACCAGAAAATGAACCCAGAGGCACTTTATCACTGGTAAACATTGACAGCATTGTTTGTTTGTTTGTTTGTTTGTTTGAGACAGGGTCTTGCTAAGTTGCTGAGGCTGTCCTTGAACTTGCAGTTCTCCTGATTGAACCTCCGAAATTGCTGACATTACAGGAGTACACCACCATGGTAAGTATTTATTTTTTAATCTAAATGGGAATGTTTATATTCTATATAGAAACATTTACTTGATTATCTAATTTATATAAGCATAAATAATTTTCTAAAATTCTCCTAAATTACTTTAAACTTTTTATTTCTCAGCAACTAAATATATATGAAAAATATATTTTTCTTAACTTTCTAATAAGTAATATGATATTCAAGAAGTAGTAAAGAGTTCCCTAGCCACCCTAAAGTACATCTCCACCAAAAGAGGCAAATTTGAACAGAAACAAACATTACATGCAAATTGTAAAAAGTTTCTTATTATTTCTTGAGGAAAGATTTTGTGGTACTGATGAACTCTTTTTTTATGTCATCTTTTTTCTACTCTGACCAAAAACCTGACAAGAACAATTAGAGCATGAAAAGTTTATTTGGGGGCTTAGAATTTCAGAGGTCTCAGTCCATAGAAGCTTGACTCCATTCCTTGATGCTAGAGATGAGCCTGAGCATCATGGCAGGCGAGTGTGGTGGAGGGAAATGGCTCAAGACATCACGTCAGAGAGAGAGGGAGAGAGGAAAAGAGAGAGAGAGAGAGAGAGAGAGAGAGAGAGAGAGAGAGAGATTGTACCTACTGGAGCTTCCTTCACTAGGACAAAATATAAACATCAAAGACATACTCCCAGGGCCAACCTCCTCCAACCATATCCTCCCTGCCCACAGTGACCACCCAAGTTCATCCCCATCAGGGAATTAGTGTACTGATTAGGTTAAACCTCTTGTCACCCAATCATTTTATCTCTAATCTTTCTTGCATTCTCTCACAATGAGCTTTTTAGGGACGCCAAACATCTAAACCATAACACTGATAAAGTGAACATATAGAATTCAGAAACTCTCTCCTTTAAGTGAAGTGGAAAAGTCAGCAAGTGAAAAGATCAGTTCACAAGTTGATATGACAGAGGGGGATCAACAACATCTTCAATTGGCAGTGCATTTTGAAAAGGTGGGCAATGCTAGGACACAGCACAAGCAAGCCTGCAGTTTACAACTGCACACAGCAGTCTACCAATTGGTTATATTTTGTCTTTCAAATTATTTCCTATCTGTAAAGAGCAGGAATTGTATGATTCTTAAAAAGATTTCATAATACCTAGCCCCAAGTTGGGGACTAACGAAATGGGTGAAGAAATGGAAGGAAGCAGAGGAATAAGAGGAAAGAAATTTAAAAGACTCTACAATTATACACAAAACTACTTCTGAAAAGAGCCTCTGTAAGACCCATGTATCCAAAGGCTAAAATACTTCAGGAAACCACCATTTATTCAGAGACTCTACAGATTCAACAAGTGATATGTATAGACTGTGTTATTAGAAATATCTAAGACTATAAAAATACACATGTAATAAATATCAACTCTGGTTAAACATTGTCATTGAGATGTACACTTAGTAGCAGTGACTCAACATATTGACAGTTAATTACTGCTAGAAGTTTATGTTAATACTTATAAAGTTCCATAAATTTTGAGGTCTCTACCCTAATCTATTTTTTATGTGTCAGTCCTGTTACTTTTAGGCTACTTTTTGCAGTGTGTAAAGAACTTATGGTATTGTAGTAGAAATACCTGTACTTGGATCTCATCTATGTAAACTCAAAAATAATGAACAGAAAGTAAATTTGTATTAGAACTCCAGTAAAGGAGATATCCTCATTTGCTTTGTTTCTTTTTTCACCATAGCTTTACTAATAAAGCCTTCTGCAAGTCAGGCTAAAATGGATAAGAGGATCTTTCAACTCCCTTCACTGTTTCTGATAATAAACAAAGCTTTCTGCTCCATTGAGCAGAAAGTTCACTGTTCTTATTATGAACATTACAGAGAGTATGTTTATTTGACAAAATTTTATATATTTGAGAAATCCCTTTTATATCATTAGTTATAAATTTTGTGCTAAATATGCTAGTCATTAATAGTAGTAAACAAAAAGACACAAAAATATAGATATCAAACTATAATACATATATTTTCTAATAATATTCCATTGAGAAATACACAAAGTCAATTCAGAGACTTAAGCACATTTAGTGCCTGCATTTTAATATCTAAACTAACTATCTCCAAAAAAAAGAACTAGATATCCTCAGAAAAATGACTGAGTCAAGGGCAAGAGCAATGGAAATACAAGATTAATTCAGAATATCTTATGGTAAAAAAAAAGAAAGAAAATATCCTGAAATGTAATATGTATTAGACAAATGACATGGGAATCAAGGTAAATGAATTCCCAGTGGGCAAATGTAGTATGTTATGAGCAACAAAATAAGAATAGAGATAGAGTAAAATGCACTGAGTAAAATAAAAATTTATGTTGTATCAGTGGTCTCATTTAACTGTAAGAATATTTTTATTTCATCTTTGATTTCTTCTACTATCTATTCATCATTCAAATAGTGTATTATTTAGTCTCCATTTGTTACCATAGTTTGTATTTTTTAAAATTTATCATTGATTTCTAATTTCATTACATTTTGATCTGATAGAATGCAAGGTATTATCTGTTTTTTTGTTTGTTTTTTGTATTTACTAATAGTTGCTTTGTGACATAAGATACAGTCTATTTTTAAAAAGCCATGTGCTGCTGAGAAGAAAGTATATTTGCTATTTGATGGATGAAATATTCTATATATCTATGTTAAGTCTAAATTATTAATTGTGTTATTTAGTTCTATAGCTTCCTCATTTTGTTTTTGTTTGGAAGACATGTCCAGTAGTGAGAGGTATGTTAAAGTCACCCAATATGAAGGACTAATTTCAACTGCAAGTTATCATAATATTTTGTTTTTGTTTGAATAATAAATGTCCCAAAAGCAAAAGATACAAATGGAAAAAAATTTCTGTTCCATTCTAATCCACAAATTTTAAAAGGATTTTGTTGGACTTCTGGTAGTAAATTTCCATTTTTCCTATTGTCAATCAGATCTCACAATCTAACAAGGAAATATTTCATGTTTACATTTCTAAGATGTGAATTCAAATCTCAAACTTTTTTTGGATGATTAAAAAATTATGATTTTAAGTCTACAAAGGCTGTCTGTGAAATTTTTTCTGTGCTTTATTTATATTATTTTAAGCAACATATTCAGTATATCAGTATATACAAATATCCCTTTAAAATAAAATTCTCCTCTCATTAATATTACCTGGAAACCAGGTCCTTTCTCAGTGTTAAAAATGTCATCTTCCCAGGGCTGGAGGTACAGCTCAGTGAC
>NW_026006870.1:0-4506 GCF_001458135.2 Marmota marmota marmota
GTGGTTTCTTTTACAGACCAGTTTTGGGTTTCAGTGAGTTCACCTGATAACCCACCTCACTGAGGAGCAGTCTTCCCACTTCCTGAATGATGCTGAGAAACTCCTAGAAGTGCATTCTTCCTCTCATCTGCCATTTCTCTCCCTAAACATTTTAAAAACATGAAGTTTTTCAATCCATGAACATTGATTTATGTGTTTTAAAATTTCTTTCAACAGTATTTTGTAGCTTTCATTCTTTTTGCTATTATCATGAATGGACTTGTGTTCTTGATTAATATCCAGAATATATGAAGAACATAAAAAACTTAACACCAAAAAAGCCCCAATTAATAAATGGGCAAAAGAACTAAAGAAACTCTTCTTAAAAGAAGAAATACAAATGGTCAATAAATAATGAAGAAATGTTCAATATCTCTATCAATCAGGGTGTTTTAGTCAGGTTTTTTGTTTGTTTAATTGCTTGTTTTTGTTTTGTTTTGTTTTGCTGCTGTGACCAAAAGAACTGACAAGAACAATTTAGGGGAGGAAAAGTTTTAGAGGTCTCACAGTTTTAGAGGTGTCAGTTCATAGATGGCCACTCCATTACTCCTTGCCCAAGATGTGGCAGAACATCATGCAAGAAAAATGTGGTGGAAGAAAGTGGCTCAGGACATGGCTACCAGAAAGCAGAGAGTGACTTCTGCTCAACAAGGACAAAATATATACCCCAATGGCAACCCCCAGAGACGGCCTCCTCCAGCAAGACCAAACCTGCCTACAGTTACGACCCAGTTAATCTGTTACAGTGGATTAATCCAAGGATTAAGTTAAAATTTTCATAACCCATCATTTCACCTCTAAACTTCCTCACATTGTCTCACATTAGAGGTTTGGGGGAACAGCTAATATCTAAACTATAACACAAGGAAATGCAAATCAAAATTAAATTCCATTTTCAAATAAAAATTAAATTCAGTTTTCATCTCACCAGTCAGAATGGTAATTATTGGGAATATAAATAATAATAAATGTTGATGAGCATGTGGGGGAAAAGGCATACTCATATATTGTTGGTGGGACTGCAAATTATATAACCACTCTGAAAAGCAGTATGAAGATGCCTCAAAAAACTAGGAACGAAACCAAAAACTAGGAACAAAATCATTATACGACTCAGCTATCCCATTCCTTGGCATATATCCCAAAGATCCAAAACCACTATACTATAGGAATGCAGCCACATCAATGCTTATAGCAGTACAATTCATAATAGCCAAGCTATGGAACTAGCCTAGGTACCCATCAACAAACAGATGGAAAAGAAAATGAGTTATATTAACTCGATGGCATTTTACTTCATCATAAAGAAGAATGAAGTCATGGAATTTGCTGGTAAAGGGATGGAACTGGAGAATATCATGCTGAGTAAAAATAACCCAGGCAAAGAAAGTCAAGGGTTGAATGATTTCTCTCACATGCAGGAGCTAGACCAAAATAAGGGTGGGGAGAGAGAGAGAGAGAGAGAGAGAGAGGGAGGGAGGGAGAGGGAGGGGGGAATTCCATGAAAATAGAAAAAAGATCAGTACAATATAGGAAGGTGATTTCAGGGGAAAGAGTAAAGATGGATTAAGGGAGGACAGTGGAATGAAGTGACCAAACTTTCCCATGTGCATATGTGATGGTACCACAGTGAATTTCTCCTTTATGTATACCCATGATGTACTAAGGTTTTAAAAACATAAATAAATGGAAGTAAGATGAGTAGAGGGAAGGAAACAGGGGAGGGAAGAGGGGCAGGAAAGGGCAAGTGCTTGGAACTGAATCAGAGCCAATCATGTTCCATGTTTGTATAATTATGTCAAAATGAACCCCCAATATCATGTGTATCTATAATGAACTAAGAAAAAATTATCTTTGTGCTTTTAAGAAAAACTTAATGCTGAGCTTAAAATGCAAGAAACAAAACACTATGTTTTATCATTTTACAACTCGGTGGACTGAGACGGACATCGTTACCCTAAATACATGTATGAAGACACGAATGGTGTGAGTCTACTTTGCAACCAGAGATATGAAACTTGTGCTCTATATGTGTAGTATGAATTGTAATGCATTCTGCTGTCATATATAACAAGTTAAAGTTAAAAAGCAATATGTGTTATTATTTTACTTATATAAATTAAAAAAAATGAATATATTAAAACTAATAAACTATAATAAATTAATGTAAAACTAATGAATAACTATAATGTGCTAATAAAAGCATAAAAACTAATGAGTATATTATTTAGGGACATAAATAATAAAATTATTTTAAAAAAACAAATAAATAATACATAATTCAAGATAGTGTTTACTCAGGGGAATTGATCTGATCATCTAACTGGGAAAGCACATGCAGACTAATACTTGGGATAATAATATCTTTTCTACACTAGATAAATAGCATTTTCATTTAAATTTTTTTGTTAAATGCATATCTAAACTCATGGGTACAGTAGATTTTTTCAAGAGCTTACAAAGACTAATAGTTTTTAAAACAAAGTTTAAAGGGACTACAATTAATACTAACTTATTTTAAAAAAATAATATGAAAGGATACACCATGCTGACGATTTTAAACCTTTATTGGTCCTATAAATCTTTTGGTGGGAATTCTTTCCAAACTCCAAATGCTCTGATGGGAGACCAGTGTGACAGGGCTCTCCTGGCTCAAGTTTGAAGGGAACTCCTAAGGAGCTCCTAAGAAGGAATGTTATCTATGGTCAGATCATTTACTTTGAAGGATCTAGATGCCAAATTCAATAGAAAATACCTCACTGAACAGGAGCAGTAGCTAGAACTAACAGTGCTGATTAGGATAAAGCCGGGGCTGCTGCCCTTGTTCACTTTTGCACGTGCTTGACTTTGTGCTGGGGTCCTGCCTTAGCGGGGTCCATGGGGTCCTGAAGGATGAGTGGCCTCCATGAAAAGGATGAGACAGGAATCATTCCGTTGGAGCAATCTCCAGGAGCTCTAATGCAGCTTTCTCTGGGTCATCTTTTATTGCAATTTTTCTCATCATTATGGATTCAGAATACATCA
Organism: Marmota marmota marmota; assembly: GCF_001458135.2. Classification (NCBI taxonomy): domain Eukaryota; kingdom Metazoa; phylum Chordata; class Mammalia; order Rodentia; family Sciuridae; genus Marmota; species Marmota marmota. The sequence continues at coordinate 3,064 of NW_026006870.1, forward strand.
TTGATTATATAATTTCAAAATCATGCCAAGACATGACATTTCCTTAACCATCATTAGAGGTACAGAAAAATGTAACATTAATTTACATTTTCCCAGGATGTGACATTTACTTATCAATTATTAAGGGTACAGAATCATTAATAAATTACATCACTAATTTACATTTTTCAGATTTTCCCAAGATGTACTATTTTTCCCAAGATATGCTAATTTCTTATTAACTAATGCCAAACTATGTAACCAGACTCTAAATCTCCTAACCTATCATTAACCTTTAAGTTTAAAGTACACCTGCACTTTATTTCTAATCTAAAATTCCCACCTAAAGAAGTTCCCTTAAATCTTATACTAAAAATATCCTAAAGTCTATAAACCATCCTTAAAGTCCATAAACCATCCTTAAAGTCTTATAAAGCTATTTTAATTAATTCCTAAATTTATCCTCATAAAACTGGTTGAGCTGCTTTCTCAAAGAGTTTCTTTGTTTCTTAGTCAAGGTGCACTTGTTCTTGTATCTTTATAATCTCTCTCAGTAAAAGGCATGTTCCAAACCTCAGTCCACTTACTGCCAATATTAACTATGCTCATCATAAATCCCTATGTGAAGTAAAAGAGGGTTTATAGAAAAGAGGAGAATGTATCTTTATATGTCTTAACTTTCCTAAGTGTATAACATGTCTTTCCTTCAAAAATAAGACTACATATGGTGGGATTTGTGCAATTAGCATAATGATTAGACGTTCTAAGAAGCCAAAAACATGGGCTTGAGTTCTTAGTTGATATAATCAATGGGGTGATTCAAATTCTCGTGACCTTTCACAGAATGATTGTTGTCCATTATCAGTTTTGTCCTCAATGTACTGAGATAGAAGAGCAGCCTTCTGCTTTGTCCTTGATATGCTGAGAGATAGTAGAACAGCCTTCAAGGCATGAACTACCTGTTATGTTCTAGCCATCTGAAATTTATTTGGTTTAGCATTTAACATACTCATGCCTCCTGTCAGGAACATGAGCATGAAAATGAGAAGTCCCAATTACGTAAAAAGGGGTCTCATGGTCGAGGTTTCCCACCAGCCAGCGCGGTTTTGCCAGCTTCACTTGACCTTGTCAAGACAGTGAGAGGGGAGGCACCTTCACCAACTTTGATTGGACATAATTCTGGCTCTTTGATCCAACCATATTCTCCTGGCTCCCTCAAGAAATTGCCTCACCCAGGTCAACCTGGACCACATACTGACCTTCTCCACACAAGGAGACAACGCAGCACAAACATTAGGTCTCCATGATGGCACTAATTTAGTGCCAAGACTAACGCAAAGGCAGTTAGTCTTGGCACTAAATCCTTGCTCTTCTGCTTAATAGCTGTTTCATCAATTTTCTTATTGGCAAAATTGGCGTGATAGAAATATTTCATTTTATAGGCTAGAGGAAATAATGAAGTCA
>NW_026006871.1:0-4506 GCF_001458135.2 Marmota marmota marmota
TATATATATATATATATATATATATATATTATATGGTATATATATATACCACTCAAGTGGTAGTGCGCTCTCCTGGCATGCATGTGGCCCGGGTTCGATCCTCAGCACCACATACAAAGATGTTGTGATCGCCGAAAAAACTAAAACATAAAGATTAAAATTCTCTCTCTCTCTCTCTCTCTCTCTCTCTCTCCCTCTCTCTCTCTTTCAAAAAGAAAAAAAAGAAATATAATATATAATATGCTTAAAAATTTAATTTTCTTCTTAGAGTATTAATATGACAATTATATTATTAATTCTTAATTGAATTTTAAACACAACACCTACCATATAAAGAAATACAGTTGTTATTCTCATTTTCATTAATTTATTTTAATGGATCATTTTTTAATGCATATACTTAAATATCTTGAAACTTTAGTTCAAGTTAGGCCATTCACCATGTTTAAGTTCCAAGGTACTGTGGAGTTTTCTGTAGAAATTATAATGGCCTTCATATTATGGTAGGGTGTTTTAAAATCTGTGAAGAATTTCATAAAATATCTTCTATTTTTTCAAAAGTGTCCTGTATATTTATAGCTATTTTACCATTTATTCCTAACAACTCAGTATGGAATAATGAAATAACTTTACCTCGGAAAGTGTAGCTTACGTCTGACCTCAACAAAATTTATAAGGATGACCTCTGGGTGGTATGTCATAGGACTTAAAAATACATATTATAATGCCTTAAATCATGTTATATGTAAAATGTGAATCTTCTGCTTATTTTGTAATTTGATAGAAAATTAGTGTCAGGGTTGGGGTGTAGCTCAGTGGTAAAGCACTTGCTTAATGTGCAAGGAGGCCCTGGGTTCAATCCTTAGGACTGCTGAAAAAAAAAAGTGTCAAGTTTTTACACTAATTAGAAATTTAATCTAAGATCATTTATAAATAATGAGAGAAATAAATACTTGGATAGAAAACTTATTCTTTAAAGGAAAGAATAGAAAAAAAAAGGAAATAAATATCATAGCTAAGATATACTTTAAGTACAATAGAAGTTATTCACTTCTTTTTTGTAAATGTTATTTGGCAACCAAATTTCCTTCTGAAATTCTAGCTTATATTTTACAACCTAAATATTTATCAAAGGGAGAGATTTAGTGGGAAGTAATATTTTTACTATCTTATTTTACACACATAATAAAAATAAAATAGGCTCAAAATATGGGAAGTTATAAAACTAAATGCACTAGATTTCATAGATTCTACTTGAAGGTGAATAATACACGTAAATCCAAGAAATCTTACTATAATGATTCTAGAAATACTAATAATGGAGAGCTTCCAGAACAAAGTTACTTTGTTATAGCATAAAATGATAAACTATAAATCACTAGTAAATACAAGAAACCAATTTTTATCCAATTTAAAATTAAGAAGACATACTGAGGGGCTGGGGTTGTATCTCAGTGGTAGAGCATTTGCCTAGCATGTGTGAGGCACTGGGTTCAATTCTCAGCACTACATAAAAATGAATAAATAAAACAAAGGTTTTGTGTCCATTAACCACTAAATTAAAAAAAAAGACATACTGAGACATTTAGATAGATTACTATCTGTCTTGAGATAATGAATCTTCTCAGATATTCAAAAATTTTCTGTTTTACATATGAACTGAAATCAGTGTGAATTATTTTCACCTACATCCCCAATTATAAAATCTGCAAAGCTCCTAGTTACTTTTGTTGAAATACATTATGAATTGTTTCATGAGTTATTCTTATGTATGCCAAATATCTGTTTATATGTGTGTGCAGGGATGTGTTGAGTATTTACTTGGTATTTATTCTGTGGAATATAAATCCATAAAGTACTTCATGCATTCCTCCCATGAGTTTAAAAATAAATCTCTTCTGGTTGCTAAATCAAGTTGTAAATACCTCATTTAGTCTGCTACTACACTAAGTCATAAGAAGAGAAAGGTTGCTTTTCCATATTTTACCTCTGGTCTCATCTTATATCACCAACTGCTGATTATAAGTACTATTAGTGAAACAGAAATCAGCATGGAACACTCGAGCTTCTTTTCAAATAAAGTTCTTATTTCAGCATTTAGTTTCCCAAAAGGCTTTTAATCAAGGTTATGGGAAAGTCCATAAACTTTCTGCTGAATATTTAACAAGCTGGAGGTCATTGCAAATATGTCTTATCAAGGGCAAGGGAAATAGGATCACAATCAGGAAAATAGAAGACTGGGAGATAAGCCATGCTTTATCTCCTAGATGAAATGTAATAAAAAATCAAAGTTACTTGCATTTACAAGTTTCTTTTGTAGGATTTAATTCCTCATTTGAGCCATCATTTTCAAAAAATGGTAAACAGGACTAATTCATTTGATTCAATTCACTGGCTTATCTTTGAGACGCTGATTGGAATTAATTTTACACAATGGTGATACTGGAAGAATTTAAGTAAAAAGACTTTTAAGTTAGACTGTTTAGTATTAAAAGCATAATTCCTCTTGATAAAAGAAGCTTTATCAAAATTAAATATACCACCAGGCACAGTGGAGCACACCTGTAATCCAAGCTGCTAGGGAGGCTGAGACAGGAGGATCACAAGTTCAAAGCCAGCCTCAGCAAGGTGAGGTTCTAAGCAATTCAGTGAGACTCTGTCTCTAAATAAAATACAAAATAGGGCTGGAGATGTGGCTCAGTGGTTGAGTGGCCCTGAGTTCAATCCCTGTTTCAAAAAAAAAAAGTTAAATTATTGTGATAATTGTACATTTTGTAATTGACCTTCCCTCATTTTTTTTTTTTGTACCAGGGATTGAATCCAGGGCTCTTAAACACAGAGCCACATCCCCATACCCCTCCCCTTTTTTTGAAACAGGGTCTTGCTAAGTTGTTTAGGGCCTCCCTAAATTGTGGAGGCTAGCTTTGAACTTGCAATCCTCATTTCTCAGACTTATGAGCTGTTGGGATTACAGGTGTGTGCCACCATGCCTGGCAGAAATTTCCTACTTTTATCAATACTTAAACCAAAAAGCTAACGAATCTACAAAACTATATTTCACTATCACCAGAATCTAAATTTATGAAAGAAGATAGCAACAGAGATTTTAAAATGCCCTCGTACTAAATATTTTCCAATATGAAGCACACCCAATATTGTTTAATTACTGAGAATGATGATAAATAATGAGAAACAGAAAAGTATACTTTCTCATTTTTAGGGACACATAGGAATATTTTGGGACCCTTATGGTAAGGGCAAATTATGAGTCCATATATCATATGTCTATTGTGAGATAAGTGAATGAATGACTTTTTTTACTCTATTGTCACTAGATAGGGAAATTAAGTCTTTTTCTGGATCACATAGAAATGTACTGAAATTTTCAGTTATATCTATTCTGTTGACTAATTCAGAACATCCTATCCAAGGCATTCAGCCTTAACATGTATGCACATTTTGAGGTAAAAAAATGACTACTTTTTGTAACTTATCTTTAGTTACATGTGTTGAAATGGGAGTCTTATTCTTTTTTAAAATGAAAATTTCATCTTTTAAAGAAAACATACATAATAGGAGTTCAAATAGATGATAATTTATCACCTATTTCAGAAGAACTCAATGTACAAAATTGGCTACCAAGGTGTAAGTTGCCATGAGACCTAACAAAGAGGCAAGCAGGACAAGGATTGCAATTTATTAGGTGCTTTCAGACATAAGTGTGTCATGGTAGCAGTAAAATAGGGGTATAACTGCACCTGAGGCAGGAAGAAGGGGTTTATATGTTAAGGTAGACAAATATGGCTCACAGCCAATGGGAATTTATCTGGGCTTTCTCATAAGCTATTAATATGCTAAATATTAGTTAAGAAACAGTCCTGAATATGGCATGAAATGTTGGGTTTTCTTAAAAACTGTACCAAACTTTAGATTTTGGAATTGTGACAGAGTCACCTGGAGGGCAAAAATGACTCTTAAAACCAAAGGGGACTGTAGTCCTGTGAAGCTGGATCCCTATACTGCCTTTTTGTTTACTTACCTTTGAATTCATAGCACAGTTTATGTAGCACTGTGAATAGCTGACTAGGCATTAGATGAGTTCGTTTTATTTTTTTATTTGTTCTTTTTAGATATACATGACAGTAGAGTTTATTTTGACATATTACACATGCATTTTTTAGTCAAATCACTAAATTTCACTCCTCATCTGTTTTATGAGTAAGGTAGGCAGATACTAAACAATAGACTTGATTATGCTTATTGTAATCAGATACGGTCTGAGCATTTGATATAGGAAACATATAACAGAAAGATTTTAAGAGAGGTAGATGATTTGTTGTGTCAGAGCAATTTCCAATGCACTCTAATATTTTATATTAATGATATTACTTTCCCCAACACTTTCTATGAAGAAAAATAATGTACTTTACAAGATTATGGGTGGTTGTGACTTGGAGGAAGGAATACACTCATGCTTGATCCAGTTTGTTCCTCTGATATATATAT
>NW_026006872.1:0-4506 GCF_001458135.2 Marmota marmota marmota
TAATATTTTTTTTCTAAATCCTTTCCTACCTTGTGATATAATGTCTACTTTTAGATGATTGTTGAAGAGAAATGAAAACATATGTTCATAGAAATATTTATGCATGAATATTCATAGCTGCTTTATTTGTAGAAGCCAGGAATTGGAAGCAATCCAATTTTGTATTAATGGGTGAATAGATTGCAGTATATTTGTGCAATAGAATGCCACTCAATAATTAAAATAGGTAAATTTTGGATACACATTATATGCATTAATGTAACAGGCATAATAATGTGTAAAAGAAGCCAAGTATAGGTTAGTACATACTATAGAAATACATTTATATAAAGTTCAAGAACAGGCACTAAATTGTGGTTAAAGGTCAGAACAATGGTGCCTTCTACAGAGACATTGACGGAAAGGGACTTTCCGTGGTAATGAAATATCATTTACCTTGATTGTGATATAAGACACACAGATTAATGCATGTGAAAAACTCATTGAACTATACACTTAAGGTCTGTCCATTTCACTCTTTATAAATCATACCTCAGTAAGAATGTAACATAAGCACACCAAGAATGAAGTTTAGTCCTCAAAAAATTTTCACATAGTACACATGAGTAAAGCATACCTAGTCCATCACCAAGCCAGGAAACCAGAACTATAAGTATATAATCTGAGGGAGACTGAGATGAGGCTTTGAAGATGCACAGTGGAATTAATGGACTGTGCCTAACTAGGTGATTCTAAGAGTTTTAGCCAAAAGACATCAGAAAATGGTATCAGGAAATGTGAAGTCCTTGAGGGAAGACTCAGGTTTTTATCTCTATAATCCCATTGCTTAATATATATTTTAGTCAACATTTTGTCACTATGATCAAAAGATCTGACGAGAACAATGTAGAGGAAGAGAAGTTTATTTTGACTCATGATTTCAGTGATCTCAGTCCATAGATGGCTGACTCCATAGCTTTGGTCCAAGGTAAGAGGGAGCATCAAGGCAGAAGAGCTTGTTGGAGGAAAGTAGCTCAGGACATGACAAGCAGGAAAAAGAGAAAACACTGCTTAGCAGGGACAAAATATAAGCACAAACATACACCCCCAGCAACTTATCTCCTAGTCACATTCTACCTGCCTACAGTTACTACCCAGTTAATCCATATCAGTGGGTTAATACACTGATTAGATTAAGACTCTCAGAACCCAATCATTTCACCTCTGAAATTTTTTGTATCATCTAATGCATTAGATTTTGGGAGACACCTCATATCTAAATCATAACAATATACTAGAGAACATGAAAAAATAAAGTGAACAGAGAACTCAGTCAGTTGGCTCTGATGCCATATGCACAGAACTTTCCTTGGCACCATGCTCTAGAGTGCCACAGCAAAAATCCTAGGTAGTTTATACTACCAAGTAGAAGAGGCCTGTAGAAGTAGGCTAGGAGCCCCTAAAAATACTACTGATAATTATCATAAACCATTCAAAGTTTCAACCTTAAACAAAATGTCAATATAAATGCTTATGTTTCCTATAAAACGTCAGCTGTTCACATGCCTTGCTTCTTCATTTTTTTCAGGTTTCTTCTCAAATGACATCAGGGAGGCCTCCCTTGACCACCTTATGTGAAATAATTACTCCTTAATAACATCCCCTGCCCCCATAGTTGGGGTCCGGAATTCAAAAGCCCATATGTCAAAAGATTGGTTTCTAACTTGGTATTATTAGGAGGTGGTAGAAACTTTAAGAAGTGGGGCCTAGTGGTAGGTCCTCCAGCCATTGGTGGTGGTGGTGGTGGGGAACGTGCCCTTGAAGGGGATAGTGTGATCCAGCTCTTTCCTTTTCATGTTTTCTCTGCTTTCCAGTCATGTGGTCAGTAGGCTTGTTCCATGTGTTCCCATCATGGTGTTCACTTCACAGGCCCAAAGTATCAAGGGCAATTGATCATAGACTGGAACCTGTGAAATCGTGAACCAAAATAAACCTTTTCTGTTTTTAAGTTGATTATTTCAGGATGTATTTGTTCTGGCAACCAAAAATTGATTTGCATCCCCCCCACCACACACACACTGCCATCATTCTCTGTCCTCTTATCTTGATTTATTCTTCTTCATGACCCTCATGTTATGCCACTTAGTCATTGGTTTATGTAATTAATCTTTGTTCACAGGTTATAAACTCCCTGAGTATTTAAACTTTATCTGTTTTCACACTACCATATTCTGAGTGTCTAGAAAAGTGTGGCACATAGATGGTGATTGGTAAATATTTTTGTTAAAAGTAGTATATTAAAATGTGGTGATCAAAATAAAAATAGAAGAATAAATTTAAATAAAAATTATAATGATCAGCAAAAGAAAGAAAGAAAAATAAAAGAAAATAGGAAATACAAGAAATAGTACAGGCTTTTCCTAGTGAGAGTAGAGCCTATATCTTACAAGGCTTAAGAGCATAACTACCTGTGCCTAGCATTAATATATTACACTCAGAACCATTGGTCTGTTTCCTGAAATGTGCTCACTGTAACTAATAAAACCACCAACGATCAGTAAAAGGTAAGCCTGGTTATCAGGCTGAATTGAGGTGCCTTCTTATTGTAGTTTATTTCTGCCACCTTGGCTGTGGAGTTGAAATAGTCTCAAGAGCAAAGGCACATGCTCCAATTTATCTTTATGATAGAAGCAGAAAGTGCTACTTTTCTATGTGTTGACATCTGTCAGAACTAGTCTCCTTTCATTCTGAAAGAGCTCAATCCTTCATGTGATAGAGGATTATCCTCTTTGCCACCCATAAGCTGGCTTTGATCCTTCTTATCTCTCTTTCTGGAAGGGTGTCACCTTTTCACTATTTCTCTAGCAACTTGCACAGTTCCAAACAAGGCACTATTTTAATTTAAGTATAGTAATATTTGTCCAGACACTCACATATGACTGTTTTAGTAGCTTGAGCCTTCTCAAATTTTCTGAAATGAAATGTCTGAATATCATATTCTTAATTTAGGAAAATAAAAGGAGAGCAAATTTTGATATCAGCCCAATACCTAGTCTTAGGCTTTACTATTTCTCCTATCATAGAGTCATCCCCCAAATACTTCAAGCTCAATTTTTCTTTCCATCAGTACTTAGATTCACTCAATAAGTATATATTGAAGTTCAAGGTTACTAACCTAAATACCATCATGAATTCATTCATTTTAATTCAATCTAACAATCACTTAATGAACTCTAGCAAACACTGTGCTAGATAAAGAGATACAAAAGACCAATAAGACCTCTCCCCTTATGGAAAAGGCTTCCATGGGGAGGCAATATATAAGCTGAAGCTTGCAATATATAAGCTGAAGCTTGTAATATAATAGGAAATTGAAAATGATTATTGTTTTTTACATTGATTAAATCTTCTCTTATTCTAGTACACAGGCTATACTGCAGTCATGCCAAACTCTACTGGCTTGCTCATTATCTAGATAACAAGGACCTGGATATAAAGATAATTTTAATTCTGAATGAATTTATTCAATTATTCAACTAATATTTTCTCAGTGCCTACCATGCCAAATACTGTTCTTGGCCCTAGAAATACAGTAGCTAATAAGACAAACAAGGTCTTTGAGATTTAAGAACTTTTATGTATTCAGTGGAAGAAGAGGGACAAAATTTAAGAAATAAGAAAATATCAGGTACAGATTAATATTGAAACTTAAATAAAGAAATACTAGAGAATTTTCTTTTAATTAGATAACTGATACTTAGCTGAAACATGAATTATAAGATTCAGACAAATGAGTATTGGGGAAGGAACATTACAGTAAGATGTAACATCAAGGGTGCCAGATCTAAGGCAGCAAAAACTTGGCACGCTAAAGAGACAGATAGGCCACTATAATTGAACCATAATGTTCAAGAGTAAAGAGTGGGAGGACATGAGATAGGAATCAGTTCAGATTTGATTTTGTGAACTTACAGATTTTATACTAAGTGCAAAGGGAATTCCCAAGAAATTTACTGTCCAATATGGCAACAACTCCTCACATATGGTTATTGAGCACTTACAATATAGCTAGAGCTTCTCTCCTTTGTTTTTTTTTTCCCTTTCCCCTCACAAACTCTTATATGTAATTTTGTGTAACAATGAGGGTCTCCTTCCATTTCCATAGTTTCCCTTCTCTCTCCCTTTCTCTCCCCCCACTCGTCTCTGTTTAATGTTAATCTTTTCCTCATGCTCTTCTTCCCTGTTCTGATCTTAGTTGTTCTCTTTATATCAAAGAAGAAAAAAAAAAACAAGGGAGAGAATTAAACAACAGCAGATGGGGTAGAGAGGGAAGATGAGAGGGAAGGGGAGGGGGGATAGTAGGGGATACGAAAGGTAGCAGAATACAACAGTCACTAATATGGTATTATGTAAAAATGTGGATGTGTAACCGATGTGATTCTGCAACTTGTATTTGGGGTAAAAAATGGGAGTTCATAACCCACTTGAATCAAATGTATGGAAGATGATATGTCATGAGCTGTGTAA
>NW_026006873.1:0-4505 GCF_001458135.2 Marmota marmota marmota
ATACTATTAATAAATCATTTAATTGTACAGGTAAAAGTTTATTGCTTTTCTTCCTGCACTTTTTGTTTGTCTCCTTGTTAAGGTAGCTGATATTTAGAAATCTTGATGATTGAAGTATTACTCTTTGAATCTAAGCTCTCAGATGAAGGTTGAATCTAAGCTCTCAGATGAAGGTCCAGAGCTAGGTAAAAGTTAAAAAAAAAATCAGTGCTGGAGTGGACTAGATAAATAAATGATGACCTTCAAGTATTCAACTGAGTAGTTTTCTTTTTGTCGTTGTTGTTAATTGTTACTCAGCTAGAAAAGTAATGACATGGGAAGCATGGTTTTCTTTCTTTTTAGAATTCCCTACAATTTCTTTTATAGCTTTTTCATCACAGTGAGGTGAAGAGAAAATTTAACCTGAATAAACAGCTGGTAGAACAATAATTCAGCTTTAAACATCAGTTGACTCAGAAGACATGTGTTTCATTTGCAGTCCTCCAGGAGCTATGATCCAATATCAGTCTGGATTCTGCCAGAAAAGCAGAAGGTGCTCACAGCTAAATAAAGTACTAGGTCTTTATGTGACTTTGCAGTAGGTTGGAGTGTGGAGTTCAAGGAAACTTTCCATCAATTATTTGGTGAGGTACCACTGAAGGTCACAGAAATCAAACTGAAGTTTTACACCTAAATAATAGAACCACAAGCCAGGTGGGGTGGTGCAGTCCTGCAATCCCAGTGGTTAGGGAGCCTGAGGTGAGAGGATTGCAAGCAAAAGTAAGACACCAAGCAATTCAGGGAGACCCTGCCTCTAAATAAAATACAAAATAGGACGTGGGGATTTGGCTCAGTGGTTGAATGTCCCTGAGTTCAATCCCTGGGATTAAAAACAAAAACAAAAACAAAAAACAGAATCACAGGTGCAAAAAGATTAAGAATCTGCCTGGGAGCTGTCTTTTTTGTTTGTTTGTTTGTTTTGTTTTTTCGTTTTTGTTTTTGTTTTGTTTTTGTTTGTTTTTTTTTTAAGGGGCACTCGACCACTGAGCCACCTCCCCCGACCAGGACTTTTTTGCATTTTATTTAGAGAGAAGATCTTACTGAGTTGCTTAGACCTTACTATTGCTGAGGCTGGCTTTGAACTTGTGATTCTCCTCCCTCAGCCTCCCAAGCTTCTAGGATTACAGGTGTGTGCCACCATGTCCAGCTAAGTTGCTGCATTCTTTCACTACTTTTCAGAAGCTCCCATAAATTTCCATTCTGGAAGAGAAGAGAGAGTGGTCCTCAAGATCTTGTAGGATACTGTTGACAACTTTGCCCCATTCAAAAGAATAACAAATCTTCCCCTTTTCCAAAGTCTTAAATATCCAAAAGTCCTCCTCTGTGGAAATTCTGAGAACCTTATTTAAAGGGGATTTTGGAAAATGTAGTTCTCACTTCATATCTAATTGACCTCAGAGGGCTCTGCCAAGGGCAGGATGTATCTGTAGATGCAGCAGTTATGCTGACCCCTTGCTTCCATATTTAAGTCCCGTGCAAAGGCAATGCCATCAAGCTTTGCCTGTGCTATCATTGTAAAGTCAAAGACATATTCATAGTGCTCCCAAAAGTAGAGCTACAAAATCTCATATCCCACTCTGTGCATCTCTGTGTGATTTTTGTCTCTTTGCTAGTTTAGTCACAATTTCTTTCTTTATTTTTAACTTTGAAACTTAAAGACTGAATTATAAATTCAATCTCTAAGGATATGATTTATGTCAAATCATAATGAAACCATAAGAATCAAGTTGAAAACAATGATTTGTTAATAGATACAAATATATAAGAACATAAAAGCAAAGAAAATATGCATGATTGCTATAATTCTTGCTTATGGAAATATTCATATCTTGATTGTTGTCATCTAAATTTTCCATGTTCCTACATGGTCCTCATTCCCTTTATCCTCAGCCAGTAGAAGAGTCAGTCACGGTTCTTTATACAGTGGGTGCTTAAATCCATTTCCAAAGGAACCTATGCCCTAAGTGATTCTCCCTGTGTGAAGGTTCTATTTTGCCATTACTTTTTCAACAATAAAATAGTGAAAGACTCTTCTAGGTTTTTGGCAAACTTCTCCCTGTCTTCACTGAGTAGTAGAAAACCATTTAAGATATCACCTCAGCTAATACAGCAATACCCATCTCTTTGCTTCAGCAGCAGCATGAACACGGAATACTCTGCTTCTGAATTGATGAAAGCAATCCTGGGTCCCTTGGGGAAAACATCCTTCCCCCTAGGGATTATAGTATCCAAACTCAACCTTATATTGTGAAGAAAGGAAGCAAAACTTTGCTATTGACAAATGAAGACCCTTGATGTCTTACTACTCTGATATTCACTCCTTACTTCTGGGTTCATGAATGCTAGCTATTAGAAAAAGTATTATGATGCTGGTCAGTGGTGCAGAGTATATACCATATCCTTTAGGACAGCGCTCAGCCACACAAAGGGTTTGAACTACGGGTGCTAGTCTTCCAATATCTTGTCACTGTTCTGTGAGATTGTTTTAAGGTGAGGAATGAGAGGGCTTTGTAATAAATTTTGATAATTAATTACCTACAGGGCATTCTATAAGACTGGCAAAGAGGACATATCTGCCCTAAAGGAGAACAGATCCTTTCATTTAATTATGGAGGAACATAAGATTATGTACAGGTGACAGATTCCTTTCTAGGGTGTAGCATTATATAGGGAGTTCACAGCTGCTGGCTGCTGCTGGCTAGTGAGCAATATCAAATCAGATCTTGGATTGAGTACATATGAGCTGTGGAGTTCACTCCTGTCATCATCACTGCTTTATTCAAGAGGCTGTTGAAAAAGAGTTAGCATTTCTGGGACAAGGATCTGTTCACAGTCTCAGAAATTCACAGAACTGAATATGTTTTCAACCTGAATATTAAAAGATCGTTCTGATACATTTATACTTTTTCCTGTAGATGCTTTAAAATATTTTATTTGCTTTTTTTAGATAAACATGATAGAGTATATTTTCCCCAGTACTCTTAACTTGCATTTATTAATGATGTCCTTTGTAATCCATCAATGTCCTCCAGCCCATGAGTCATAGCTCTCAAGTCTCTTTAGATCTAAGATTCTAGTTATCTATACTTTCAGAAATGAATTACAGTAGATGGGGTAGAGAGAGAAAATGGGAGGAGAGGGGAGGGGAGGGGGATAGTAGAGGATAGGAAGGGCAGCAGAATACAACAGACACTAGTATGGCAGTATGTAAAAAAGTGGATGTGGAACCGATGTGAATCTGCAATATGTATACAGGGTAAAAATGGGAGTTCATAATCTGCTTGAATCAAATGCATGAAATATGATATGTCAAGAGCTTTCTAATGTTTTGAACAACTAATAATAAAAAAAGAATCAAAAAACCAAACAAACAAACAACAACAAAAAAGAAATGAATAATCATATATATTGCTTGAATTTCTGTATATTGAGATTACCTTTCCCATTCACAGGCCACCTAAACAGAACTGTAATGTTGCCATTTTATATCATTAGGTGGTGTCAGAATAGCATATACAATCATTTGTAAATAAGGTCCAAATATTTTACTTCAGTCAGCTAATTTATAGGAAATTTCTTATGAGATCACACTGTGGTTGGGTGGGGGAGGACTATGAGTTACTTACTAACAAAAGCTGGTTGTCCCTTATGTAGTTCCTTGAGCCTGATCTCATATATATATACTTCCATTTAATTATAGAATGTGGGTGTGTTTCTTCAAATTTGTTACTTGGTAGGGTTATAAAATACCCCTTTCAAAATGGTATTTTCAGATCACTTCATAACTTGATGCCTTACGGTAAAATTCAATGATTTTATAGAATATTGTCAGAAGTGTTTCTCAAAAAAGCAGGAGTTGTACATAGAACATAATCAAGGCTTAACGTTGAAATTATAAGGATTAATGCTATATAAGTAAACTTCTGAACTTTATATATATCTGTTCTAACTGTTCAAATACCACTGGATTCACCATGTCTTAGACCCACCATTACTTTTATACCTATTTTGTATTAGCCTATTTATAATATAATAATACTGTATAACAAAATAACTTGAAATTTAGTGTCTACACTAACAAATGTTAGTGTGTAGGTCAACAGTAGATTAGTTTACTAAGTTTGCACCTGATTTAGTGGCTTTGCTTAAGTCTGTAAAGATAGGTGGGCTTGGATCTAGCTCATAAGGTTCACTTCTTTTTCTCCAGGTTTCAGGACAGATCTGTTTATTTGTTTGTTTGTTTGGAAACAGAGATTGAACTCAGGGACACTTAACCACTGAGCCATATCTCCAGCCTTTTTTAGACTTTTTTTTTAAATTATGAGACAGATTCTCATAAGTTGCTTAGAGCCTCACTAAATTGCTGAGGATAGCCTTAAACTTGCAAACCTCCTGCCTCAGCCTCCTGAGTTACAAGCATAGGCCACCACACCTGGCTCAGGATAGATTCTTTGTAGTGCTCTGTT
>NW_026006874.1:0-4504 GCF_001458135.2 Marmota marmota marmota
TTCTAGACCTCTCCAAGTGTCCTTCTATTCAGGGAAAAAAGTTGTTTTCTGAGCCCAAGGATGCTGTTTTTTCACTTAGCCACGATATCAGGAGTCATTTGGCCAACCTTTCCATCTGTGGAAACACACTCCCCACCCCCAACCCCACTGTGAGGGAGGAAGCTTTGTGTGCCCCAGGTAACTTGAATGCCAGTACTGAAAATCAGGGCCAGATTAAGATGTTCATCAATGAAGTGTGTCAGGAGACTGTGCCACGTAGCTGCAACTCATTTCTGCAGCAGGCCGGATTAAATTTGTTAATAAGCATGACAGTTATTAATAACATGCTTGCCAAGTCCGTTTCAGACTTGAAGTTTCCTTTGATACCCGAAAGAAGTGGCTGTGCTAAGGTTCAGGTTTTAGAACCATTGATGGGTTTGTCTGAAAAGCCACTCTTGGCAGGGGAGTTGCTGGGTGCCCAGATGCTGTTCTCATTCATGTCCCTCTTTATCAGAAGTGCAAACAGAGAGGTTCTCCTGGAAACCCTCACCCCTTAAATGGCCTTCTGGGACAGAATGGGACTGACTCCACACAAACCCTGCTAGGTTTGCAGATGTCAAAGAATCTGCAGTGGGTGCTACTGAGGATCCAGCCTTAGGCAGTCACCCCATCACCGGGGGTCACTGGGGCTGGGTGCGCGTTCCAGAAGCTAGACTGAAGACCACACTCTTTTTGGCCAGGCAGGGCTCCCCCGCAGAGCTTTGGGTAATTCCTTGATTTTGCAGTCTGCAGGCATTGTGCATTGTAAATTACTCCCTTGCAGCCCTCTTGATGCAGTAAAGGGATCACTGTGGCTCGCCTGCTGCAGATAAGGGACATCAAACTAGAGTACCACCAGTGCTCGCTTGCCTGTGATGGTCTCCCTGCCCGAGAGGGACCGCTTTGCAGAGGCCAGGCCCATCTGGGAGCTCATGCTGAAAATGCATCTGCCGCTGCCTACGTTGAAGTATTTTCCTTTTCTCTTTCTTCCACACCAGCCCACGGATGGCGAACCTGTTCATCCACAAAGTGCACTCCCCTTGTATCCATTGTACTGACGAAACTTCCTCCGCCCAAGTCTGCATCTGTGTGTATCATCAATAAACTTGTGTGCTTTGATTGGCAAAAAGAGAGAGACATGGTCCTTGTCCTTGAGCCTGCAGTCTGCACGAAGAGAAAGGCCTGCATGCACAATAAACGCCAGCTGACCGGGGGTGGGGGCTGCTCTCTGACAGATGCACACTTGTCAGTGCTCATAGGAGACAGGGGCAGAAAGGGGCGGCTGTGCTCAGCAGAAGCTCTAAGAAGGGAGATGGGGGCAGGGTCGACAGGTGGGGGACAGGGAGGTTGGGGGAATGCTGATGGAATGTTGAGTGAACTGGGAAAGACAGCACTCTCCAAGCAGGACACAAGGGTGCCTGATGCAGAGGAATTCCGCGATAAAGGTGATTGTGATTCCTTGACTGCCAGCCTAGAGAGGAAGGCCAGTGTCCTTGGTGTTTGTGCATTGCTTATGGTGGTGGTCGATGGTGGGGATTGTGGTGGGGGCAGTGGGGGAGGCTCCCTGTCACACATCCATGCACATCCATTGCATAATTATCACAGTAAAGATTGCCACTTGCCCAGGGCCTACTCGACCTCTCTTTCCCCTGCAAAGCTGCTGTCAGACCTGCTTCCAGCCCTCCTCCCTGTCTTGGGAACCCAAGCACTGCTTCCTGGCAGGGTGAGAGGGTTGTCTGCTGCTTCATTTGGGTGAAACTCCTCTCCTCCATGGCTCCCCTTGTATGTCGGGTGGGACCCAGGAAGGGAATAGGGGAGCCCTCCAGGAACTCCCTGTGGGGGTGGTAGGGCAAATGTGAAGGGTGCTTGGTGCAACCAGCCTCGGCCTATCCATCCATCTGGACACACCTCCATACCATCCCTCCAAGGTCCCTGCACCCCTGTGAGGAAAGGAAGTGCCCCTCCGTGCGTGCGGAACCGTGGGTCCAAAGGGCTGGCCAACTCATTCTGCCACACTGTCCCCAACATATCCAGGCCCCTCCCAGGAATCCTCAGCCCCTGTCACCAAAGTCACATTCTCTGTGGGTTTGTGATGTGCGCGGCAGTGGTCTCCTTTCTCCGAAGCCACGATTTCCCTTGGATGGTGCTGTTTCTGTGCCATGTGCCCTCTCCCGGAAGGTGTCTCTGAGATGCTGCCATGGGTCACCGTGCCCTGGCCAGCAGTGGCCTGCCTGCCTGCAGGGTGTTCTGCCTTCTGCCTGCTCTCCTCCACACAGAACTTTGTTTCCTTTTCATTTTTTCTTTTCCTTTCCACTAGAGTTTGGTTGGGTTCCAGGTGGGTTAGAACTTTGCTGCTTGCACCGTGTGCCCCAAACTCTATGCTGACTTGGGCACCTTCCGGTTCTGCCTACCAACTCTGGGAAGCCCTCCAACTGGGAATGGGGATGCTGCATCTCCTCATCCTGCACTTGGGATGGCCAGCAAGAGACCTGTGGGCGCTGCCACACCACACCCCCATGGAGGCTCATCCCCACCCCTGACCGCAGGCTTCCTTGGCTGACCCTGGGGCCCTATCTTATCTCCCAACAGCAGCTGACAGGACCACCCATTCCTCCCAGGTGAGCCACAGGTAGGCCGGGGCGTCCATTTGACAAGGAGGATTTCCCTGCAGACAGTGCCTTCATCCTCTTTTCCCTGTCCAGCCTGCCCTGCCAGTGCTGCCTTCAGTGACACCTCCTTGCTCGGCCTCTACTTGCTCCTAGATTCTGCCTCAAATTAGCCCGTGCCTCCCCACTCCTCTGCATGCTACCACATCCCAGATGCCCGTTTGTGCATAGTTGTCCCCCATCTTCTGGGCACTGGAGGCTTCAAGGTGCAGCTGACTCCAAACTCAGAGAGGGCCTCGGAGGCTTCCTGCCCATCTCCTGAGCAGCTCTTTCACAGGGAAGCCTGCAGGCATCCAAGTGCCTCCACGAGAGGCCTCGGCCCAAGGCAAAACCTTCCTTGTCTGTTTACTGGCACTGCCCTCCCCCAAACACTCCCTGTGTCTGCAGGTGCAGCACTCTGAACTTCCCTTATCCCTTGACAGTTTATAGGGATGCCAGGTAGGATCCCAGTTCCATGTGGGTTCTGTCTCCTCAGGGAGGCCGGTGGAGGGGAGTGGGGAGCATGCCTGCCACCAGGGCTGGATCAAGACACTGAGAGGGGGGCTTTCAACTGTGGCCAGAGCACCAGCGCCCCCACCCCATAGGTATAAGCACAATAAAAACAGCCCTGAGCCACCAATCACAAAACTCACCTGTCTGCTTCAACGACGGGATACTGTTTCTGGGCTTTCCTGTGGCAAACACTGGGCAGGCTCATCCATGCTGGGCTTGCCAGGTACTATGGAGGAGGTGCCCTGTCAGGAAGGTGCCGCCCCAGCCTGAGCTGTCTCTTCTATAAATATTGCAACTGCCACCTCAGACTGCCTTTCAGCTCCAGAAAGGGCCCTGGTTTTGCTTCTTATTCATCTCATTAGGACCTTTACATCGGGTGCCCGAAGCCACTGGCTTCCACACTACCTATCACCTGTGCTTCCCCCTCTCCTGGGGATCCTGTGGTTTGAAGCCCCTCACTCCCACACCCCTGAAAGTGCATGCAACGTTGCAGACATCCAGCTTCCCCTAGGCCCATCCAGTGCCAGGCCCTGCATTCCCACTGGGCCCTATGTGTCACTCTCAAAGCAGTTTCCACCCCACTTTTAAGTGGCACACGTGCACCAGCACAGTCATCACACACCAAGTCAACCCCTGTGCCTTAGCATCGCGAGGCTGGGCTAAGAGGTGGGCAGCTGTGGGCAGGATTTGCTCCTGCCCGCCTTCTAGAATTCACTGATAAGGCCCGGACCGCAGCAGGGCACTGCCCCAGAGCCCAGCACACCCTGCAGAAGTTCCAGAGCCCCGCCCCTGCCTGGTGGAAAAAGTGGAAAAAGATGTAACGCATGCATCTTCCCACAGTCTGCCACTCCCCTCCTCGCTTTGCTCATGGCCTCCTTTTCACCCAGGAGGTTCATTTACACTGACTGCCTCTGTCTTTGTGGGCAGCTTAGGATGCCACCCCCACACACTCCCTGATTACTAAAAGGGTTTCCTTTATAGCCTCCCAGTGCTTTCATACCTGCCATTTCAAGTTTTGCTTCATGGGTCTGTCTGCTGGGCATTTCCTTTTGGGCCAGGTCTGCAATAATGAAGTGATTTGCCTTCTTTTCCCCGATGGATAACCACTAGTTATCCAGCACCACTGGTTGAGAACTCCATTCCTGGGCCACTGTGTAGCACATTGTGGCACCCTCATGCACCCAGCCCAGCAACTCCTCTGTGCCTTCCTGGCATGAAGTCTCTCCTGAGGCACAGCTCTTTCTCCCAGGAACTCCTAATGGACTTGGGGAGCCTCATCTCCCTGGGTGGCCCCGGAGAGGTGGTGTGTGTGTGTGTGTGTTGGTGTC
>NW_026006875.1:0-4503 GCF_001458135.2 Marmota marmota marmota
ATGTGTGTGCATGTGTTTTTTGTTTGTTTGTTTGTTTTTGTGTGTGTGTGTGTGTGTGTGTGTGTAAAAGAAAGAAAGGAGGATGGGAAGGTGAAAATATAGCCGTGGTGAGTTACCATGTTTTCAGTTAGCTAAAATTCCTCTTCTTATTTTCAACCCCAATGTTTGCACTAAGTTGTTTACTTGTTAATCATTTCATGGAAGAAAGTGCGTCATAGATACATGGCCCCAGTTGGAATTGCCATATTGTACATCTGCAGTAGAATGAGAGCTCCATCTTATTGTGAAAAGCAGGACATCCCTTAACTACCTCCTCTCCGCTCCTTTTCAGGATAGCTGTTGATGGACCCTTCGGTACAGCCAGTGAAGACGTGTTCAGCTACGAGGTGGTGATGTTGGTGGGAGCAGGGATTGGGGTCACGCCCTTCGCATCCATTCTCAAGTCGGTCTGGTACAAATACTGCAATAATGCCACCAATCTGAGGCTCAAAAAGGTAAGTTCCTTCATGTTTTAGAGGGCCTAGGGTGGCCATTCATTGCCAAATGAAGTGTGAAATCCCCTTCAGGGCAAGGTCGGCAGGGAACATGGAAAGTAAAGAAAGGCTTTTGTGGTTCCAGAGAGCCAGGCTTACACTATTTGATAAGTTAAATGTGCTTCTCTAGAAGCAGGCCTATTGGTCAAAGTAATTTAATACAGTATTTATATAGCATTACTGGATGTTCCCAAGAAAGAAACTTGGGAAAGAAATATTTACAGCCCTAACCCTCCTCCTTCCCTTTCTCTTTTTTCTCCTCCTCCTTCTCCGCCTCCTCTTCCTAGTCCTCCTCCTTCTGCTGGGGATTGAACCCAGGGCCTGTGCAGGCTAGGCAAGTGTTCCACCACTGACCTATACCTCCATCCTCTTGTATATGTTCTTTTTTTCTGTGTGTGTCTTAGAAGAGTTTATTAAAAATCATTCCAGCTGGTTGCAGTGGTGGGCACCTGTAATCCCAGCGGCTCATGAGGCGGAGGCAGGAGGATGGCAAGTTCAAAGCCAGACTCAGCAAAAGCAAGGTGCTAAGCAACTCAGTGAGACCCTGTCTCGAAATAAAATACAAAATAGGGCTGGGGATGTGGTTTAGTGATTGAGTGCCCCTGAGTTCAATGCCTCGTACCCCCCAAAAAATCATTCCATTTATTCCTCACTTTTGAGGATGAAAGTGCGATTAATTTTAATTGATTTACATCAATGCAAACCTTTTTTTTTGGTATCAAGGATTGAACCCAGGGACACTTCATCACTGAGGCATATCCCCAGCCTCCACCCCCAGCCCTTTAATTTTGAGACATGGTCTCAATAAGTTGCTTAAGGCCTCCCTAAGTTGCTGAGGCTGACCTTGAATTTGTGATCTTCTTTCCTCAGCCTCCTGGCTGCTGGAATTACAAGTGTGAGCCACCATATCTTCCCCCTTTTTCTTAGAGCTTTATAGTTATACATGAGGCAAACCTTTTAAATAAGGTTTTAATAAAAATAATAGTAAATGTGGATGTCTATCTTCTTTTCTAATATTCTTTTTACAGGCTTACATATTTTTGGAAATTGGTAAATTTCAACTATGTACAATTTCATATCCTGATTTTTAAAACACAGAAAACATTTTTCAGAGACATCATAATGTTTTCTAAGACTTCATAATGTTGATTTTTAACGATTCCCTCCTATTCCATTGGGAAGATGCAGACTAATTTTTCTTCCGTCTGGGATTATATATTGAGATAGAATCAATTTTTTAGGCCTTTAACACTTTTTTTTTTGCAGGCTGAGGGCAGGAGACCTGAAACTTTTTGTTTCTAATGGATGTCTCCTCAGGATAAATTCCCAGGGGAGTGTTACATATAAATTACCTGATGAAGGACATCCTCAATAAATGCCGAGTCACTCTAGTAACTATAAAGATAAATTCTGATGGGTACATTGAGCCTACCTTGACTTTTTTTTATGTTATATAGTTATTTTTTTGTTTTGTGTTTAGAATTCTTCCCCTTCACCTCTTTTCTATATGGAGGAGGAATGGGTAAAACTATTTATTTTTTCCTGCTAGTCTATTTCCTCATGTCTTTCTGAGAGGAGGTACAAGGGATGTCAGGGCTTCTGGGGGAAAGAAGTAACCAGCCCGAGATGGAAAATAGGTGGACTAGAGACTTGTTTTTTCTTTGAACTATGTATTTCTTTCCTTTTTTTTTTTCCTTTCTTTTTGTTGGGGGCGGGTACTGGGAATTGAACTCTGGGACATTTGACTACTGAGCCCCATCCCCAGTCCTATTTTATATTTTATTTAGAGACAGGGTCTTACTAAGTTTCTTAGCACCTCACTTTTGCTGAGGCTGGCTTTGAACTCGAGATCCTCCTGCCTCAGCCTCCTGAGCCGCTGGGATTATGGGCAGGCGCCACCGCACCCAGCTGAACTACATATTTCTGAGGCCAAGTTAGTTATTTACTGCCCTGCCAGAGCCTATGAAATGTCCAGAACTTGCTGAAAACCTATGTTACTAGGCATTCTGAGCATCAGGAAAAAAAGTTAGGGGGACAGTAGCAATGCATGTGTTCATGCTGCGGGAACCCATGCCAATACAATCTGCTCTGGGATCTGTCCTTTTCCAGATCTACTTCTACTGGCTGTGCCGGGATACTCATGCTTTTGAGTGGTTTGCAGACCTGCTGCAGCTGCTGGAGTCCCAGATGCAGGAGAGGAACAATGCCGATTTCCTCAGCTACAACATCTACCTCACTGGCTGGGATGAGTCTCAGGTGAGGATAAAGATCCAGGTCTCAAGTCCTTCCTTTAGTGTCCAGGGCTTGCCCACTTTCCCTTGGTTACTGGTGTGTCCTGTGTACTATTTTTTTCCCCAAGAATGGTCAATGGATTCTAATGATCTAGCCCATTCACTCTAACTCAGCATCACCACCTGGTAGACTGTTGAGACTAGATTCAAAGCTAAGAATTCTAAGAGGGAATAAAGGCCAAGCCCTTGACATTATTAATGCAATGCTCCCATCCGGGAGTCCAAAACCAGACAGACAAAATTTGCCAGGGGACAATGGGGAAAAATGTGTTTGTGTTCCTTTAATTCATATGTTTATGCATATGACTTAATATGCATACTTGATATGTTTATAGTTGTTAACTATATGCAGTCATCCCTCCTTATGAATCGGTTCTGCATCTGTGGATTGAACCAACCACTGATAATAAATATTTGGAAAAAAACTTGGATCTGTTTTGAACATGTACAGGCTTTTTTTTCTTGTCATTGTTCCCTAAATAATACAGTGTGCAACACGTACATAGCATTTACACTATTTTAGGTAATATTAGTAATCTAGAGATCATTTAAAGTATATTGGGAGGATGTGCATAGACTGATTTTTATTTTTCCAGTACTGGGAGTTGAACCCAGGAACCCTCTACCACTGAGCTACATCCCCAACCCTTTTTATTTACTTTTGAGATAGGGTCTCACTAATTTGCCCAGACTGGCCTTAAACTTGGATCCTCCTGCCTCAGCCTCCTAATGTGCTAACTTCTATGCAAATACTACACCATTTTATATAAAAGATTTGAGTACCACAGATTTGGGTATCTAAGCAGGAGGGGTTTAGAACCAATCCCCTATAGACACAGAAAGAGACTGAACTGAACACCAGGTACTGTGGTTAAAGTTTAGACAGATTGTCTAATTTTATGCTGTCAACAACCCTATGAGATCGCTACTATTATTATCCACATTTTACTGATGAAGAACCAAGGCCCAGAATAGATTAAGTCATTTGCCTAAAGGCAACTGGCAAGTAAGTGGCACAGTCAGAATGTTCCAGAGCCTGCATTCTTAGTGACTACCAGTTGTTTATCATTATTAATAGTAAATAAACCACTATATAGCTAAAGAAGGTGAGACATATGTGGTGTGTGTGTGTGTGTGTGTGTGTGTGTGTGTATTTCAAATGAAAGTATGCTTTCAATACTGTTCAGAGGCCACTATAATAAAATCAGCCAGTACTTCTCAGCTGGGGGTGATTTTGCCCACCTCCCCAGGCCTCCCAAGGAGATTTGGCACTGTAAACATTTTACAATTGACAAGTTCCTGCAACAGTACATGAAGCCTCTTATAAGGTTCTTAATCTCATTCATGAGGGAGGAGCCCTCTCGACCCAATCACCTCTTAGAGGTCCTACCTCTTAATGCTATAACATTAGAGACACCTGGAATTTTGGAGGAGACATATTTTGAGCACAGCAGCTGGCTCTAGCTAGGCATTGGCTCCTCAACCCTGGGCATCTTTCACTTATATCCTGTTACTGTAAAGAGTGCCATTTCATTTGGCTTTTGTTTTGTTTTGGTACTGGGGATTGAACCCAGGGATGCTTGGCCAGAGCCACATCCCCAGCCCTTTTTATTTTAAATTTTGAGACAGAGTCTCACTAAGTTGTTTAGGGCCTCAATAAGTTGCAGAGGCTGGCTTTT
>NW_026006876.1:0-4502 GCF_001458135.2 Marmota marmota marmota
GTGGTAATCTGCCATCCCCTCCCCATGAGTGCTTGAGTGTAGACTGGCTTTAGTGACACACTTGTAACCTATAGAGTATGACAAATGGCATGTGGTATCATTTCAGCATGATTTTCTTGACCTTTTGTGCTCTGTCTCTATTATTTTCTTCATTTTCCCCCCTCTGCCTTCCTTGGATCTCTGGCTCTGGGGAAGCTGCTGTTCTTTCATGGTGCCCTAAGAGAGGCTTATGAGTCCTAGGACAGAGTCCTAAGATAGTGCCTGGCAGCTGGCAGGAAGCCCCCAGCCCTACCTGAATGTTGTTTAGGTCATTTCTGCCCCTGGTGAACTCTGCTCCCCACTTCCAATACAGACCCTCTGTCACACAGGCTTCTATCCTGGGAGAACAGGAGATGACACTGGGGGCCCAGGCTTCACCTGTGTACTCCCTTTCCCCACCTGTCACCTTTGTCCTTGGGTGACCATGACAGGACACCAGGCTCAAAATCTCCCACCACCTATTCCTGCCTCATGTTGCCCTCACTCAAAAGGAAAGGTGTTGGGCTACTCAGGGGCCTTTACTGTGTGGACTGGCCTGGATGGACCTGCCCTTGGCTGATTGGTATCACCCATTGGTTCCTCCTCATAGATACCCTGATGTCTAGAGCAGAGTCAGAACCAGCATAGGACCCTTTGTAGGAATCTGTCTTTGTGATCATCCTGAGTCTGGTCCTTGAGAGGTGGGATATAGCCCCCAATGCAGCTCTCATTCTGGGGCCTCCTAAAGCCACCCATGACCATGGGAAGTCAGGATACAACAGAGCATGTCACTCCCTTCACTATATGTTGGTTTCTTTCTATGAAAACCCTGATGTTTCCTGGGTAGCTGCTGAACCAGGGTAGCACTTTGTGCCTTAGGTTGTGGCTTTGAGATGTCCTGAGTCTGGGTCCTGGGATAGGGGAATGTAGCACCAGAGACTGCTTGGCTGTGGGGTATCCTGAGGCTTTGGCCTTAGATATTGAGAGGTAACTAACATCTTTCTGCATCCCCGATGTCTGGCTGAGTGAGCTAGGTAGAGGACTGTTGCTGTAATGTATGTGCCTGAGTACTGGGGTTTCTTGTACTGCTTGGATCTGTCACCATTGAAGTGAAGTCATGGCTTTGGGACCCTAACCTGACTCCCCCTTCTGATGAGACCACATATGTCCCTCTGGGCCACTGTCTGCTCTTCTCAGCCCCTGTATATTTTTGTATGCACACACAGTATCTCCACCCCTGGCCCTTGAATTTCTGTGATAGTCCTGGGTACCTGCAGTGTCCCAGCTCCAAGGAACAGACCTGGATTAGCTCCAGTTTCTCTTCCTGACCTCTCCTGTGACCCTGGACAAGGCATCATATCTTTAGGGCTTCCCTAGTCTCCCCTGCACACTGGTGGTCATCCTAACATCTGTTTTCTAGTGACATTATCAGGCATATATGAGAAACACTGTGGGCTGCTGTCACATGTAGGTAATGCACAAAGTTGGAGATGAAATAGTGGAAGGTTTTGGATGTGGCATAGAATATAGCTAAAAATAAGTCTGGGTTCCTACGTTGTGACCTTGGAAGTGTTGCTTCCCCTGTTGGCATCATGAGAGGGTTGAAATTCAGTTAATTCGGATATTTTCAAGGTCCATAAGCCTTCTGAATGCTTCCCATTATAGTTAGATTCAGATCTAAGGGCCTCAACTTGGCCTTTGAGGCTGGACCTTGTGCTTAACAGCTCCCAGTTACCCTCACTCCTGGTGTGCACATCCTAAGCAATCCCCTCCCTTTGAGTGCTTGAGTGTGGACTGGATTTAGTTGTTCACTCCTTATCTATGGAACATGACCAATGGCATATGGTGTCACTTCACCATGATTTACTTTACATTTTTGCTCTATCTCTAGTATTTTCTTCTCTGTTTCCCTTGGAACTCTGGCTCTGGGGAAGCTGCTGTTCTCTCATGGTGCCCAAAGAGAGGCTTATGAGTCTTAGGACAGAGAGAGCAACCCATGAGGAGATATTAGGTCTCTGTCCTGAGTCCTTCCAGTAACCATGGGACTCAGTGTGGAAGCAGATCTTGCAATAACTGAACCTCAGGTGAGTCCATAGACCAGGCCTCCTGAGAGACATCAGGAGCCTCCAGCTGAGTCCTAAATTTCTGTTTCATAGAACTGTGAGACCATAAATGTTTGTTGTTGAATCCTTTAAGTTTGGGGTAGCATTTTCCCAGAGTAGTGGGTAAGTGGTATAGTCTAGAAGGCCCTAGAATCTGTCCCTCCATCCCTGGACAATGCTCCTGGGCTTTGTCCAACCCCACTGGTTGCCCTTGTAACTTCCTCTCTGTCTGAACTCACTTTTGTCTTTGACTTCCTGAACAGTTGATCCTTCCCTCTGGCACACTGTGCCCAGGGTTGTGCAGGGCTGCATCCCTCTCAAGTCTATGCTTGAGTGATTTCAAGCCCTCAGTTTTATGAAGGAGCCAAGGGCACAAAGGAGCAGGGCATCAGTGTCCAGGGGCATTAGGAGGGACTGCAGGAGCTCCCCTTTCCCCTGCTTACAAGTCTTTTTCACTATGGCCACTTCCAGGGTCTTACCCCACTTCCACAACAGACTCCGAGGCTCCAACAAGGTGGTCCTTGATCTGTCCAAGGATGAGTGGGTCAGTGCTCTGCTACCTTGTGTCCTTGCCAAGTTTTTGCCTGGCTCTGAAGGACTTCCAGGAGGCTGACAGCATATTTCAAGGAGCTGTGTGCACTAGGGGCTAGAGGTTGGTGAGCCTTGTGATCCTTGGAGTGAACAACGGCAAACTCCATGTTATGTCAGGAAGGAAACTGTGGCTTCTCATGAATCCCCTCCACAATAGGCAGGTGTTCCTAGAGAAACATTCCCATGCTGGTGGGTAGAGGAGCCAGAAACAGGCATACCCCTTGTTTTCTTTAGGGATTTCCCAGCCCTGAAATCCTGCCATCTCTCCTCCTTCCACACTGTGGATCCTGGATATGCTACCTGGATATGGCTAGTCATGTCCCCTGGAGGAACTGCCTCTAGCATCTTTCTCCTTTTCCTTTGTTACTTCCCAGTGTCCATCCCCACTGTTGAATACCACTTTGACCTCCACTTGTGGTGTTATTGTGTGTGTGTGTGTGTGTGTGTGTGTGCATGCATGTGCGTGCGTGTATGTATGTGTGCGAGTGTGCACACACATTTGTTCACACATCCTTGGAATGTTAGCGGTTCTCTTGATAAAGCGAATCCTGTAGAAGATGGAAGAGCCCTGGTCTAGAGGTCAGAACCCTCCTTTCTGTCATTTGGGGTTTTAAATTTTGCTCTTTGGTTTGTTTTTTAAAGTTTGGTCTTCATTTATTTGAGACTACTCATTGAGTTTATCAATATTACACTTTAATATGCAAAAATGTCCATGCGTGGTTAGAGCTGTGGATTCTGGGTGGGAAGGGGTTACATGAGGTGATTTCTTTTTGGTCAGAGGAGGCATGATTGATATATAATGCACTACACATATTTAAAGTATAAAAACGTACAAATATATAAAGAGCCTGGAAACCATCACCTGAGTGATGGTAATGAACTCATACATGCATAATAATGAACTCATGTTTATATCCCCTTAAATTTCCTTGTGGCCACTTGTCATCGCTTTCTGTCCTCCCATCCTTTGCAACCATTCATCTCTTTCATGTTCTGGCCCTGTAGTCATTCAGTATGTGCTTTCTTGTGGGGCTTATTCATTCAGTGTAATGAATTTCAGTTTCATGTGTGTTGTCCTTTGTATGTACCACAGATTGATTTTCCATTCATCTGCTGGTGGACATTTGTGTTGTCTGCAGTTTTTGACCTTTACAAATAAAGCTGTTGTGATCATTTTTGTACAAGTCTTTGTGGGCATATATGCTTTCATTTTCCTGGGGAAAACTTAAGTATGAATTGCTGGATCATACAGTTGATGTGTTCAAAATAAAGTTTTAGGTTTGTTGAGTGAATTCTTAATCCCTATTCTTGTATATTCACCTTTTTCTCATTTGGTTTTGGACAGTGAGCCTGAGGCAAGGCTATTTCTCTTTCAAAAACCTCAATTTCTTTTACCTAGGAGTTAATTTAACAGAAAAAAATCACCTCTAATCATACCACGCTAACGTTTTACAGGTTGTTTTTTTTTTTTTTTTTTTTGCATATAGGTTAAGTCCATGTATCATACAGAATTTTACCTTAATTCAGCTATTACTGTATTGTGAGATATTTGTGTTGTTTTTATTTTTTATGTTAGCTTACAAAATAAGATGACTTCCAATATATAGCTGAATGTATTCCTTTAGGATTTGAATATTTTAGTACTGGGTAATTGGAAAATTATTCTTTTTTTTCAATGTATTCACTTACTTTTTAATTAGCAGTGTTTTAGTAACATTTATGGGGCACAATGTGGTTTGGGACCTCTGTATACATTGTAAATGATGCAGTTCATTTACATACCCACTACTT
>NW_026006877.1:0-28210 GCF_001458135.2 Marmota marmota marmota
TGCTAAATCTAACCCTATCATTAGGGTAATGAATATGGTTAGAGCTAGGGTTAGGGCTAGGGTTATTTTTAATATTAGGGCTAGAGTTAGGGTTAGGTTTAGAATTAAGGCTATTGTTAGATTTAGGGTATGGGTTAGGGTTTGAGCTATGGTTAGTGCTAAGGATACGGTTAGGTTTAGGGTTAGTTCTAGTGTTATGATTAGGGTTACCATTAGGGTTATGGTAATGGACAGGTTTAGATGTCGTTTTAGGGTTAGGGTTGGATTTGGGTTTAGGACTAGGGTTATTGTTAAGTTTAGCATAATTGTTAGAGTTTGCACTAGGTTTAGGACTATGGCAAGAGTTAGTTTTATGATTAGGTGTAGGGTTAAGTTTACAGTTATGGTTAGATTAGGTTTTAGGGTTAGGGCTAGGGTTATCATGATGTTTATGTTTAGGGTTAGGGTTAGAGCTAAGGTTAAGTCTAGATTTAAGTTTAGGATTAGGGCTAGTGTTAGGCTTAGGGTTAGGCTTATCTTTTTCTTATGGTTAGATTAAGGGTAAGGTTCAGGGATTGCATAAGTGTTAGTGCTATGTTTAGGCTTCTGGTTATAATCAGGGCTAGGGATAGAGTTTGTGTTAGGGTTAGGGTTAGGGTAGGTTTAGCCTTAGGTTTAGGGTTATTGTTAGGAAAATGGATAGAGTTAGAGATAGGTTGTGGGCTATGGTTATGTTTAGGATTAGGGCTAAGATTGGGGTTAGGGTTTGGGTGATGGTTATGTTTAGTGTAAGGGCTAGGGTTCGAACTAGGTTAATATTAGGACTAGGTTGAGGGTTAGGTTCAGCCTTAGATTAGGGACAGGGTCATTGTAGGTTTAGTGTAATGGTTAAGGTTAGGGCTAGGGTTATCATTAGGGTTAAGATAAGTGTCAGGGTAATGGATATTGTCAGATGTAGGTTTAGGTTTAGGGTTAGATTTAGTTTTAGGGTTAATGTTAAGACTATGATTATGTTTAGATTTATGGTTTGGGTTAGGTTTTGAGCTAGGGTTAGGTCTATGGTGAGTGTTAGTTTTAGGGTTTGGTCTATTGTTACTTTTCTTTTTAGGGTTAGGGTTACAGTTAGGGTTAAGGCTAGGGTTATCAATCCAGGTACATCTAGGGTTTGGTAAGGTGTAGGTTTAGAGCTAGGTTTAGGGATAGGATTAAGTTTAAAGTTAGAACTAGGGTTAGGGTTTAAAGTAAGGTATACGTCTAAGTTTATATTTATGGTAAGGATTAGACTTTGAGTAAGGTTTAAGACTAAGGCTAGTTTAGGTATAAGGTTAGAGTTAGGGTGAGTGTTAGGGTTGGGGTTGCGCTTAGGGCTAGATTTAGGCCTAGAATTCGCTCTAGGTTTTGTGTTAGCTTAAGGCATAGAATTAGGGCTATGGGTAATGTAAGAGCTAGCATTAAGATTAGGGCTAGTTGTAGGGTTAGGGTTATGGTTATGTCTAGTGTTAGGTTTAGGTTTTCAGTTACATTCAGGTTTAGAGATAGGGTTAGTGTTAAAGGCAGGGTAAGTGTTCAGGTAGAGTTAGAATTAAGGTTAAAGTCAGAATTGGGACTAGGTTTATGTCTAGGGGTAGGTTTAGTCTCTGATTTAAGTTAAATATTATTGTTCGGGATAAGTCTAGGATTTTGTTTAGGTGCAGAGCTAGAGTTAAGGCTAGATTTAGGATTAGGTTTAGGTCTAGGGCTAGTGACAGGGTCTGGTTTAGGTATAAGGATACTGGTAGGGCTTGTGTTATCATTTGGTCTAGCGTTAGGTTCAGGTTTATACCTAGGTTGTGTTGTGGTTAGATTAAGTGTCAGGGTTAGGGTTAAGTTTTGGGATAGGGTTCGAGCTTGAATAAGGGCTAGGGTTAGGACTATGAATATGGTGAGAGTTTTCATTAGGCTGAGGATTAGGGATAGGTCTAAGGTTACCATTAGTGTTAGGGTTTTGCTTAGGGTTAAGGATAGTGTTAGAGCTAGTGTTAGAGCTAGTGTTAGGGTTAGGGTTAAGGTTACAGTTAAAGCAAGGGTAGGGCTCACATTAGGGCTAGATTTTGTGTTAACATTAGGGCTATGGTTAGGGCAACAGGTAATGTAAGAACGAGTGTTACAATTAGGATTAGCTTTAGGGTTAGGGTTAGGGATAATTCTAGTGTTAGTATTAGATTTAAGGTTAGGATGATATTTAAAGCTAGAGTTATATTTAGGATAGGAGACCGGGTTAGGATTAGTTTTAGGGTTTGAGTTAGAACTCAAATTAGGGCTAGGTTTACTGTTAGGTTTCTGTTTAAGGTTAGTGTCTTGTTTAGATCTAGGGTGTGTGTTAGGATAAAAGTCAGGGTCAGGGTTAGTTTTGAGGTTATGTTTAGGACTCCATTAGGGCTCGGTTTCATTCTTGTAGTAGTTTAGGGTTTAGTTTAATTTGAAGTTTAGGATTAGGTCTATTGCTCGGTTTTGTTTTAGTCCTAGGTTTAGGGTTAGGGCTAGTTTTACAATTAGTGTTAGGGTTAGGGCTAGTGTTAGTGTTAGGCTTAGACATAGGGTGAGGGTTATATTTATAGTTAGTTTTAGATATAGTATTAGGCTAGGATTAAGGATAGGGCAAGGGTTAGAGCCAGGGTTTGAGATATGGTAAGGGATAGGGTTAGAACTAGAGATAGGGCTAGTGTGAGAGTTAGAGTTAGTGATAGGTCTAAAATTAGAGCTAGGGTTTAGGATAGGGTTAAATTAAGGCTAGGATTAGGGTTAGGGTTAGTGTTTAGCTTAGGCCTAGTGATAGGGATATGGTTAGTTTTAACTTTAGGGTCAAAAATGGTGTTAGAGCTATGTTTAAATATAGGTTGAGGGTTAAAGTTAGGGTTAGACCTAGGGTTGGAGTTATTGATATGATTAAGTCTAGGTTTAGGGCTAGGATGAGGGATAGTGTTTGTTTTAAATTCAGGGCTAGGATTAGTGCTAGGGCTAATATCAGGTCTAGGATTATGGTTAAAGTTAGTTTTAGGGTTAGGCTTATGACTATGTATAGTGTAAGAATTAGATTTAGGGTAAGGGTCAGGTTTAGAGCTCGGGGAATTATTAGGATTATGATTTGCTTAGGTAAGATTTAGGTTTACGACTCAAATTAGCATTAGGGTTAGGGTTCAGGTATAGTTAGGGTAGTTTTAAAATTCAGGTTTGGTTTAGGGTAATGATACGTTTAGTGTTAATGACAGGGGTAGGTTTAGGCCTATGGTTAGCAATAGGGTAAGGGTAATGGTTAGGGTAATTGATAGGGTTAGAACTAGAGTTATGGTTAGGAATATGTCTTGAGTTAGTGTTAGAGTTAGTGTTAGAACGAGGGTTAGGTTTAGGTTTATGTTTAGCATAAAGGTTATGTTTTGAGCTAGACTTAGGGCCTGGTTTAGGGTTAGGTCTAGGGATAGGATTACAGTAGGTTAAGGGTTAGGGTGGTGTTTAGAGCTAGGATGAATATTAGGATATAAGTTAGGTTTAGGGTTATTTTTAAGGGTATGATTAGGACTCGAATATAGGCTTGGGTTAGAACTAGGTGTCGTGCTAGAGTTTGGTTTAAGTTAAGGTTAGTGTTAGGCATGTTGCTTGGTTTTGTTTTAGTGCAAAAGAGAGCAACAGGGTTAGGGCTAGTTTTATGATTAGATTTATGGTTAGGGCTAGGGTTTGGTTAGGTTTAGGATGAAGGCTAGATTTAAATCTAGGATCAGGGCTAGGTTTTGTGTTAGGTTTATGGCAAGAATTAAGGCTAGGATTAATGTCAAGTCTAGGTTTATAGTTAGTGATATTTTTAGGGTTAGGGTTATGGCTATGTCAAATTAAAGTGTTATGTTTAGGGAAAGGTTCAGATTAAGAACTGGAGTATTATTAGGGTCTGGATCAGGCTTCAGGTTTGTTTTAGGTTAAGGTTTAGGGAGAAGGCTCAAATTATCATTAAGGTTAGAATTAGGGTTAGGGTAATGGATGGTGTTAGGTCTAGGGTTCAGGTTAGGTTTAAGGTAATGGATATGGTTATGCTTGGTGATGGGTTTAGGATTAGGCCTAGGTTTAGCTTTAGGGTTATGGTTATTGTTAGGGTAATTTAAAGGGTTAGACCTAGGGATAGGGCTAGGATAATAGTTAGGATTAGGGCTAGAATTAGGTTTGGGTCATAGTTAGGGCAAGGGTTCCACTTAGGATTAGTTTTAGGGTACGGTTTAGGATTTGAGCTAGGATTTTTGCTATGGCTAAGATTAATTTAGGGTTTGGTCTAGGTTTATGGTCATGGTTAGTGTAATGTTAGGGCTAGGGTTATCATTAGGTTTAGGGTTATAGGTTTAGATGTCAGATTAAAGATATGTTTAGGTTTAGGTCAGCGTTAGGTTTAGGATTAGGATTCGTGTTAGCGTTTGAGCTAGCTTAGATTTAGGGTTAGGGTTAGTTTCATTGTTAGTTCTAGGGTTTGGTTTATGTTTAGGGTTAGGGTAGGTTTAGCTTTAGTTCTAGTGATATCATTTGGATTAAGGTTATGGTTAGCCTAATGGCTAGGTTTCAAGCTAGGGTTAGGGCTAGGGTTAAGCTTAGGATTAGGACTGGGGTAAGGTTTAGGGTTAGGCCTTGGTTTAGTGTTAGGGTTAGATTAAGTGTAAGAGTTAGGGATTAAGCTAGGTTTAGGGCTAGGGCAAGGGTTAGTTTTACAGTCTGGGTTAGAGTAGGGTTAGGGTTAGGGTTAGGGTTAGGGCTAGGGTTAGCATTAGTTTTAGGGTTATGTTTAGTGAACTAGATAGAATTAGAGCTAGGGTTTGGGCTATGGTTACAGTTAGGATTAGAGCTAGATTTAGGGTGAGGTTTAGGGTTTAGGCTAAGGTTATTTTAGGATAAGGTTTAGGGTTTGAGCTAGTGTTAGGCTAGAACAAGGGTTAGGCTTAGGGTTAGGGCTAGGTTTAGGGTGAGTATTATGCTTTGGGTTAGGTTTATGGCTGCAATTAGGGCTAGGTTTTGTGTGAGGTTTAGGGCTAGTGTTAGATATATGGGTAATGTAAGAGCTAGAGTTATTGCTATGGCTAGATTTAGAGTTTGTCTAGTGTTAGGGTTAGCTTTTCAGTTAGGATAACGTTTAGAGCTAGGGTTTTCATTAGTATAAGTTTCAGGTTTCAGGTTAGGATTAGATTTAGGGTTAGGTCCAGAATGAGGACTAGGGTTAGGTCTAGGGGTAGAGTTAGTGTTTAGTTTAAGTTAAGGGTTATTGTTAGGGCTAAGGATAGGTTTATGGCTATATTTAAGATTAGGTTTAGGTCTAGGGCTAGTGCTATTGTTAGGTTTAGGTTTAGGGTTAATGGTAGGGCTAGTGTGAGTTTTCGGATAAGGGTTAGGGTCAGGTTTAAACCTAGGTTTAGTGTTAGGGTCAGAATAAGTGTCAGGGTTAGAGTTAGGGTTTGGGTTAAGCTTAGAGTTAGAATTATGGTTAGGGTTAAGACTAGTAATAGAGTTAGGTTTGGGGGTACACATAGAATTAGGGTTAGTACTAGGGTAGAAATAGGGTGAGTGTTTGACTAAGTGTAAGAAATAGGGTTAGGTCTCAGATTAGGACTAGGGATAGGATTAGGGTTAGGGCCAGGTTTAGGGTTAGGTTTAAAGCTAGGGTTAGGCCTTGGATAAGGGCTAGGTTTTGTGTTAGGTTTAGAGCTATGGCTAATAAAAAAAAACTGGCATTACAATTAGCGGTAGTTTTAGGGTTATGTTTAGAGTGAAGTGTAGTGTTAGAATAAGGTTTAGGGATAGTGTGATGTTTAGAGCTGGGGATAATGTTAACGTCAGAGTCAGGGTTAGTATTAGTTCTAGGGTTAGGGTTAGGACTCGAATTAGGGCTAGGGTTTTGCCTAAGTGTAGGGTTAGGGTTTGGTTTAGGTTAAAAGTTAGGGTCAGTGAAATGGCTCGATTTTGCTTGAGAGCTAGGGCTTGAGTTAGAGCTAGTTTTCAAATTAGCATTAGGGTTATTGCTAGTGTTAGGGTGTGGTTTAGGCTTAGGTTTAGGGTTATATGTACAGTTATGGTTAGAACTAGGTTTAGGGCTACAGTGAAGGTTATGGATAGGGTTAGAGGTAAGGTTTGAGTTATCATAAGGGATAGGTTTAGAACTACAGATAGGGCTAGAGCGAGAGTTAGAGTTAATGTTAGGATTAGATTTAGGGTTAGAATTAGGGCTTAATTAGAGCTAGGATTAGAGCTAGGTTAGTATTAAGGTGGATCGTAGGTTTTTGGCTAGGGATATGTCTGTGGTTATGGTTAGGTATGATGTTATAGGTAGCTTTAAAAATAGGGCTAGGGTTAAAGTTAGGGTTAACTCTAGGGTTAGGGTCAAGTTTAGGATTAAGGCTAAGATTAGTGCTAGAATTAGGGCTAGAGTTTGTTTTAGGGCTAGGGCTTCATTAGGGCTAGGGCTAATGTCAGATCTAGGGTTATGGTTAGAGATAGTTTTAGGGTTAAGATTATTAGGGTTAGGATTAGTTTTATGGATATGGTTAGGTTTAGGGTTCAGGATAGGTTTAGGGTTATGTATATGTTTAGCATAAGAAATAGGTTTAGGGTTATTCTAGGGATAGCATTAGGGTTAGGATTAGGTTAATGGGTAGGGTTACAGCTCAGGTTAGGCCTAGGTTTATGTTTATAATAAGGCTAGGGTTAGGGTTAGATTTTGAGTTATGTCAGGGGTTAGGTTTAGGGTAAGGGTTATGGCAAGAACTAGGTTTATGTTTAGGGTTAAAGGGTAGTGTTACAGCTCTGATTAGGGATAGGTTTTGGGTTAGGTTATGGCTAAGTTTAGGGCTACACTTAATTTAAGAACTAGGGTTATGATTATAAATAATTTTAGGGTTAGGATTAGGTTTAGGTTCTGAATGATGTTTAGAGCTATGGTTAGTGTTAGGGTCAGAGTCAGGGTCAGGGTTTTTTTGGGTTAGGGATAGGACTCGAATTAGAGCTAGATTTAGGGCTAGGTGTAGGCTTAGGGTTTGGTTTATGTTAAAGGTTAGGGTTGGAGCTATGGCTTGGTTGTTTTTTAGGGATAGGGTTAGGGTAGGGCTAGATTTAGGACTAGCATTAGTGTTATGGCTTGTGTTAATGAGAGGTTTAGCTTAGGGGTAGGGCTAGATTTAAAGTTAGAGTTAGATATAGGATTTGGGCTAGAGATAGGCTTAGGGCTAATGTAAAAGCAAGTGATAGGATTATGGTAAGGGATAGGGTTAGAACTAGAAATAGGACTAGAGCGAGAGTTAGAGTTAGTCTTAGGGCTAGGGTTAGGTAAGGTTTAGGGCTAAATTAGGGCTAGGATTAGGTCTAGTGTTTTTATTAAGGTTGGGCCTAGTTTAGGCTTAGGTTTAGGTTTAGGGATAGGGTTAGGTTTAGGGGAAGGAATGGGGTTAGAGCCACTTTTAGGGCTAGGTCAAAGGTTAGAATTTTGGTTAGGGCAAGGGTTATTGTTTGATTTAGTAATAAGGCTAGGTTTAGGGCTAGGATGAGGGGTAGGGTTTGTTTTAGGGTTATGGTAAGAATTAAGGCTAGAGCTAATGTAAGGTCTAGGCTTATGTTAGAGAAAGATTTGGGGTTAGATTTATAATTATGTCTAGTGTAAGGGTTCATGTTAGGGTAAGGGTCAGGTATAGAGCTAGGGTTTTTATTAGAATTAGAATTAGGTTTCGGGTTTTGTTTATGTTAGGGTTTAGGTGTAGAGCTTGCATTAGCATTAGGGTTTGGTTAGGATAATGATAGGTTTGGGTTTAGAGTTCATGTTATGTATAGGGTAATTGATAGGGTTTGAGTTAACAAAAGGGTTAGAGTTAGGCCTAGGGTTAGCCTTAGGGTTATGGTTGTGCTTAGGGTAAGGGATATGGTTAGGGCTAGGTTTATGGTTATTATTAGATCTAGAGTTGATGTTAGGCCTAAGGTTAGGTTTAGGGTATGTTTTAGACTTTGAGCTATGGTTAGCACTAGGGCAAGGGTTAGGTTTAGGGTTAGGTCTAGGTTATAGTTACTGTTAGGGTCAAAATTAGTGTTAAGGTTAAGTCTAGAGTTATCATTAGGTTTAGGGTATTGGATAGGGTTTGATGTCATGTTAGGGTTAGGGTTAGGGTTAGATTTAGGCTTAAGTATAGGGTTAGGGATAGGTTTAGTGATAGGTTTAGGGTAATGGTTAGGGTTTGAGCAAGGGTTAGCTCTATGGCAATATTTAGGTTTATGGTTATGTCTAGCATTAGTGTTAGGGTAGATTTAGGGTAAGGGCTAGGGTTATCATCAGGGTTAGGTTAGGGTTAGGATAATGGATATGGTTAGAACTAGGTTAAGGACTAGTGTTATCTTTAAGATTAGGGTTAGTGTTAGAGTAATATGTAGGCTTACAGCTAAGGTTAGGCATAGGGTTAAGTTTAGGATAAGTGATAGTGTTAATGTTAGGTTTAGGTTTAGACCATGGGTTAGTGTTAGGGTTAGGTTATGTTTAAGGGTTATGGATTAAGATAGTGTTTTGACTAGGACAAGGATTAGGGTTAGAATCAGTTTGAGGGTTAGGGCTAGGGTTAGCATTATGGTTAGGGTTAGGGTTAGTGTAAGGAATAGAGTTAGAGGTAGGTTTTGGCCTATGGTTATGGCTTGTTTCAGGGTTAGTGATATGGCTAGGTCTATTGTTAGGGTTATGTTTTTTGTTAGGATAAGTTTTAGAGCTAGGGTTTGTGTTAGAGTAAGTGTCAGTGTTCAGTATATGGTCAGGTTTATTGTTAGGGCGAGCATTAGGACTAGGGTTTGGTCTTGGGGTAGGGTTAGTGTTTGGGTTAGGTTAAGGTTTATTATTATGTCTAGAACTAAGTTTCTGTTTAGGGCTAGGCTTAGAATTATCACTAGATAAAAAGGATTAAGTATAGGTCTATGTCTAGTGTTAGGATAAGGTTTAGTTATAGGTTTACAGGTAGTGCCAATTTTAATGGTTAGTTTAGTGTCAGGTTTAGACCTATGGTTAGTGTTAGGGTAAGAATACGTGTCAGGGCTAGCATTAGGGTTTGGGACAGTGATAGATCTATACTGAGGATTAGGGTTAGGACTAGTAATAGAGTTGAGTTTTGGGTTAGGCTAAGAATTAGGTTTAGAACTAGGGTAGCTTTAGAGTTAGAGTTTGGGTTAGGGTATGAAATAGGTTTATCACTAGTGTTAGGGCTAGGGTTAGGGTTATGGTTAGGGCTAGGCTTAGATTTAGGATTAGGGTTAAAACTAGACTTTGAGCTTGGAATAGCGCTAGGCTAGGTTTTGTGTTAGCTTTAGGGCTATCACTAATGTAAGTACTAGGATTACACTTAGGGCCTACTTAGGATTAGTGTTATATCTAGGTTTAGTGTATGGTTAGGTATAGTGTTAGGGTTATATTTAGGGTAATGGATAAGTTAGGGTTAGCAAATGTGTTAGGATTAGGCCAAGGGTTAGTATTTTGGTTAGGATTAGGTTTAGGGTTGGGGTAATGCATAGAGTTAGAGCTAGGGTTAGGGCTAGGTTTATGGTTAGTGTTAGTGTTAGGGCTAGTGGTAGGTTTATGGTTAGTGCAAGGATTAAGTTTAGGATTAGGTTTAGGGTAAGGGCTAGGACTTGGTTTAGGTTTACAGTTAGGGTTAAAGCTAGGGTTGGGGCTCTCATTAGGGCTAGATTTTGGGTAACATTAGGGCTAGTGTTAGGAATACAGCTAATGTAAGAACTAGGGTTATGATTAAGGCTAATTTTAGGGTTACATTTAGGGCTAAGTCTAGTTTTATGGTTAAGTTTAAGTTCAGGGTGAAGATTTGAGCTAAAGTTAGTATTAGTTTCAGAGTTATGATCAGTGTTAGTTTTATGGTTGGGGATAGGACTCAAATTAGGGATAGGCTTAGGGCTAGATGAAGGGTTAGGATTTGGTTTAGGTTAAGTTTTAGGGTTAGAGCTATGGCTCCTTATGTTTCATGGCCAAGGATAAAGTTAAGGGTAGTTTTAAAATTAATATTAGTGGCGTTGCTAGTCATAGGGCGAGTTTAAGCTTAAGGATACATTTACAGTTATAGATAAATCTAGGGCTATGGGTATGGCTAGGGTTAGGGCTAAGGTAAGGTCTTGTGTTTGGATTATGGTAAGGGATAGGGTTAGAAATAGGAATAGAGCTAGGGCGATAGTTAGAGTTAGTCTTAAGACTAGGATTAGGGTTAAGTTTAGGGCTAAATTAGGGCTACATTTAAGATTAGGTTTAGGGATAGGTTTAGGGGAAGAGATAGGGTTATAGCTAGGTGTAAGGCTAGGGCGATGATTAGAATTAGTTTTAGGTCTAGGGTTAGTTTTGTGTTACAATTAAGGCTATATTTGGGGTTAGGATGAGGGCTAGAGTTTGTGTTAGATTTAGGGCAAGTTTCAGGGATAGGGATAATGTCAGATTTAGGTTTACAGTTAGGGATAGTTTTAGGGTTAGGTTCATGGTTAGGTCAAATGATAGGTTTAGGGTAAGGCCCAGGTTAAGAGTAAGGTGTATTTTTAGGGTCAGGGTCAGATTTCAGGTTTGTGTTAGTTTAATTATTAGGTTTAGGGCTCAAATTAGCATTAGGGTTAGAATTAGGGTTAGTTTTATGGATAGGTTTAGGTTTAGGAATGAGGTTAAGATTGGGGTAATTGGTAAGATTAGGGTTAGTGATAGGGTTAAGGTTAATCTCAAGGTTAGCATTTGGGTTAGGGTTACTGTTAGGGTAATAAATAGCATTGAGCTAGGGTTAGGTTTAGTGTTTTGGATAGGATTAGGGCTAGAGTTAGGGTTAGGGCTATGGCTAGGTTTAAGTTTTGGGTTAGGTTTAGGGTACAGGTTAAGTTTTGTGCTAGGATTAGTGCTAGGGTGAGGGGTAAGTTTAGGATTAACTCTAGGGTTAGATTTACAGTTAAGTTTCGGTTTGGTGTTAGGGTTAGCGCTAAGGTATTCTTTTGTTCTAGGGTTAAGCCTATGGTTAGGGCTAGTTTTAGGTTTAGCATTATGGTTAGGACTATGGCTAGGAATAAGGTTACGGAAAGTGATAGGGTTAGAATTAGGGCTAGGGCTAGGGCAAGAATTATAGTTAGTCTTAAAGCTAGGATTAGGGTTAGGTTTAGGATTAGGGCTAGGGTTAGTGTTAGGGTTAGTTTTAGTGTTAAGTTTAGGGTTAGGTTTAGTGTTAGGGTTAGGGTTTGGGTTAGGTTTACAGTAAGCAATGAGGTTATAACTAGGTTTAGGGCTAGGGAAAGGATTAGAATTAGGGTTAAATTCGGGTTAGGGTTATGATTAAGTCTAGGTTTTCGGCTAGGATGAGAGCTAGTGTTCGTGATAGGATTAGGGCTAGGATTAGGGCTAGGGCTAATGTCAGGTACAGTTTGAGATAGGTTGCGGTTTATGTTTATGATTAGGTCTAGTAAGGGTTTGATTTAGGGTAAGGGCCAAGTTCATAGCTGTGTGTATTATTAGGGTCAGGGTTTGGTTTAGATTAAGTTTTAGGTTTAGGGCTAGAATTAGTATTAAGTTTAGAGTTAGGGTTAGGGTAATTAATAAACTTAAGATTAAGGTTCACATTAGTTTTGGAGCAATGGTTAGGTTTAAGGATTATGATAGGGCTAGGGTTAACCCTAGGGTTAGCATTAGGTTTAGGATTATGGTTAGGGTAATGAATAGAATTAGAGCTAGGGTTAGGGCTAAGGTTATCATTAGGATTAGGGTTAGGGTTCGGGTAGTTGATATAATTAGAGCTATGTTTAGTGTTGTGGTTAATGTTAGGATTAGGGCTAGCGTTATGTTAGGGTTTGGGATAGAGGTAGGGTTATGTTAAGGGTAATGGTTAGGCTTTAAGCTAGGGTTAGGTCTAAATCGAGGCTTATGGTTATGGTTAGGGCTAGGGTTAGGTTTAGGGTTACTCTTAGGGCTATGTTCAGACCTAAAATTACGGCTAGTTTTTGTGTCAGGTTAGGCATAAGGCTAGGGCCATGGGTAATGTAAGAGCTAGGGTTAAGATTAGAACTAGTTCTAAGGTTCAGGTTATGGCTAGGTATAGTGTTAGGATTAGGTTTTGGTTTAGAGTGAGCTTTGGAGCTAGGATTATTTTAGGTTCAGGGCCAGTGTTCAGGTTAGAGTTAGTATTGGGTTAGTTCCATAATTAGAATTAGGGTTAGGTCTAGAGGTAGGGTTAGTGTTTGGGTTAGGTTAAAGGTTATTGTTAGTGCTACGGCTAGGTTGTTGTTCAGGTCTAGGGCTAGAGATATGGCTAGATTTAGGATTAGGTTTAAGTCTAGGGCTAGTATTAGGTGTAGGTTTAAGTATATGATTACTGGTAGGAATAATATTAGGGTTTGGTTTCAGATTAAGGTCAGGTTTATACCTGTGTTTAGTGTTAGGGTCAGAATAAGTGTCAGGGTTAGGGTTTGGGTTTGAGTTAGGATTAGAGCTAGAAGGAAGTTTAGGGTTAAGACTAGTAATAGGGTTCGGGTTTGGGTCGTGCTAAAAATTAGGGTTAGGACTAGGGTTAGCATTAGCTTTAGGGTTTAGCTTAAGGTAATGGATAGGGTTAAAACCAGGGTTAAATCTAGGGTTAGGGTATGGATTAGGGTTATTTTTAGGGTTAGGGTTAAAACTAGGGTTAGCACTTGGCTTAGGGCCTGGTTTTGGGTTAGGTTGGGGCTAGTGTTAGGCCTACAACTAATGTATAAATCAGGGTTATGATTAGGGCTACTTTTGGGTAAATGTTATGGCTGAGTAAAGTGTTAGGGTTAGTGTTACTGTTAGCGTGATATTTAGAGCTAGGTTTAGTATTAGGGTCAGGGTCAGTGTTTGGGTTATATTTAGTGTTAGGTTAAATCCCAGAATTATCACTAGAGTTATGTCTAGGGGTAGGGTTATTTTTTGTGTTATGTGAAAGTTTATCATTAGGGCTAGAGCTAGGGGTTTTTTTCAGGTGTAGGGCTCGAGATATGGCTAGAGTTAGCATTAGGTTCACTTCTAGGGCTAGTTTTTGGGTTAGGTTTAGATATAGTTTTATTGCTAGTGCTAGTGTTAGGGTTTGGTTTATGGTTAGGGTCAGGTTTACACATAAGATTAACGTTAGGGTAAAAATAAGTGTCATGATTAAGTATAGGGTTTGGGTTATGCTTAGAGCTAGAATGAGGGCTAGGGTTAGGACTAGTAATAGGGTGAGAATTTGGGTTAGGCTAAGGATTAGGGTTAGGCCTAGGGTTAGCATTAGGTTTAGGGTTAGCTTAGGGTAAGTGTTATGATTAGAGCTAGGATTAGGTCTATGTTTGGGGTTAGGGTTAGGACTAGTGTTAGGTTTAGGTTTAGGGTTAAAGCTAGGGTTATATCTTGTATTAAGGCTATGTTTTGGTTAGAGTTAGGGCTAGATTTTTAGTTACGACCAATGTATGAACTAGGGTTACGATTTGGGCTAGTTATAGGATTAGGGATAGGACTAGGTCTAGTGGTAGGGTTAGGTATATCGTATAGAGCTAGGGTTAGTGTTAGGGTCAAATTCAATATCAAAGTAGTTTTAGTGTTAGGGTTTGGACTCGAATTAGGGCTAGGGTTAGGGCTAGATGTAGGATTAGATTTAGGTTAAGTTTTATTTATTTATTTATTTATTTTTAATTTTTTTAGGTTAAATTTTAAAGTTAGGGTGATGGCTCATTTTTGTTTAGGGCTAGAGCAATTTTTAGGGCTAGTTTTAGGCTTAGCATAAAGTTTAAGGATATTGTTAGGTTTAGGTTTAGGCTTAGGGTTAAAGTTATATTTAGATTTAGGATTAAATCTAGGGTTAGGTCTAGGGCTAAGGAAAATGCTACTGTAAGGTCTTGGTTTCTGGCTAGGATTAGGGTTATGGTAAGGTATAGTGTTAGAATGAGGAATAGGGCTAGGGTGAGAGTGAGAGTATTACAGCTAAGGTTAGAGTTTGGTTAGATATAGGGCTTAATTAGTACTAGTAATAGGGCTAGGATTATGGTTATGTTTAGGCCTAGGTTTATTTT
Source organism: Marmota marmota marmota (assembly GCF_001458135.2). NCBI lineage: Eukaryota > Metazoa > Chordata > Mammalia > Rodentia > Sciuridae > Marmota > Marmota marmota. Next base: position 14,026 of record NW_026006877.1, read on the forward strand.
TAGGCTTAGGGTTAGGTTTAATGTAAGTGATGGGGTTAGAGCTAGGGATAGGGCTTCGGTGAAAGTTAGAATTAGGGTTAATGCTAGGGTTTCATTCGAGTTATAATTAAGACTAGTTTTAGGGCTAGGGTGAGGTCTAGGGTTTGTGTTAGGGTTAGGGTTATGATTAGTGTTAGGGAGAATTCCAAATCTAGGGTTATGGTTAGGGTTAGTTTTAGGGTTAGGTTTATGGCTATGTTTAGTGTGAGTGTTAAGTATAGGCTAAGGGTCAAGTTTAGAGCTAGGGTTATTATTAGGGTTAGGGTGAGGTTTAGGGTTTTGTTTAGGTTAGGGTTTAGGTTCAGAGCTCGAATTAGCATTAGGGTTTTGGTTAGGGTAATGATAATGTTTGGTTTAGGGTTCAGGTTAGATTTAGCATAATGGATAGGCTTAAGGTTAGGCATAGGGTTAGATTTAAGCCTAGATTTAGCATTATAATTAAGGTTATGTTTATGGTAATTGATAGGGTTAGAGCTAAATTTAGGGCTAGGGTTATGGATAGGATTATGGCTAGGTTTAGGGTTAGGGTTATAGGTTTGCTTTGTGTTAGCTTAGGGCTTTGTGTTAGCTTTGCTTTGTGTTAGCTTAGGGCTAAAATTACTGATAGGGCAAATGTCAGGTTAGGGTTATGGTTAGGGATAGTTTTAGGGTTAGGTTTATGGATAGGTCTAGTATAAAAGTTAGGTTTATGGGTAGGTTCAGGGTTAAAGCTAGGTATATTATCAAGGGAAGGGTCAGCATTGGGGTTTAGGTTAGGTTAAAGTTTAGGGTTAGGGCTTGAATTAGCATTATGATGAGGATTAGGGTAATGATAGGGTTAGGCTTAGGGTTCAGGATAGGTTTCAGGTTAATGAACTAGGTTTAGGGTTAGGGATAAGTTTAGGGTTAGGCCAAGGGTTACCATTAGAGTTATGGTTATGGTTAGGGTAATGGATATGGTTAGAGCTAGTGATATGGCTAGGGTTATGGTTAGAATTCTGGCTAGTGTTAGGGTAAGGTTTAGGCCTAGGTTCTGGATTAGGGTTAGGTTTAGTGTTAGGATTATAGCTAGAGTTAAGCCTTGGATTAGGGCTTGTTTGGGGGTTTGGTTAGGGCTAGGGTTAGGGCTATGTCTAAAATATGAACTAGTGTTGCAATTAGTGCTACTTTTAGGGTTATGGTTAGGGCTAGGTCTAGTGTTGTGGTTAGGTTTAGGGTTAGGGCGATGTTTAGAGCAAGTGTTATTGTTATGCTCAGTGTCTGAGTCAGGGATAGTTTTAGGGTTAGAGGTAGAATTCGAAATAGGGGCTAAAGTAAGTGCTAGGTGTATGGTTAAGGTTTGGTTTAGGTTAAGGTTTAGCGATATAGGGTTTTTTTAGGATGAGGGCTACAATTACAGCTAGATTATGGATTAGCATCAGGGTTATGGCTAGTGTTATATTAAGGTATAGGCTTAGCGTTAGGGTAATATTTAGAGTTTGGTTGAGATCTAGAGTTAGGGCTAGGGATAGGGCTAGGGTTAGGGTTAGGGTTAGGGTTATGGTAATGAATATTATTAGAACTAGGGATACAGCAAGGACAAGAAATAGTGTTAGTCATAGGAGTAGTCTTAGGGTTATGGTTAGGTTTAGGGCTAGATTAGGTCTAGGATAAGGGCTAGGGTTAGTGTTAGGGATAGGGCTCTATTAGGGCTAGGATTAGGGCTAGAGTTAGTCTTAAGGTTAGAGCTAAATTAGGGCTAGGTTTAGTGTTAGGTTTAGGGCTAAATTAGGGCTAGTATTAAATCTAGTGTTAGTATTAGGTTAGGACCAAGGGGTTAGGCTAAATTTAGGGTTAGCATTGGTGTTTAGGTTAAGTTTAGGGGAATGATTGGGGTTATAGCTAGCTTTAGAACTAGGGTGAGGGTTAAAATTAGGATTATCCCTAGGGTTATGGTTCAGTTTAGGATTAAGGCTAGGTTTATGCTAGGTTAAGGGCTAGGGTTTCTCTTAGGTCATGGCTAGGACCAGGTCTAGGGCTAATATCAGGTCTAGGGTTAATGTTAAGGATAGTATTAGGGTTAGGTTATCACTAGGTCTAGTGTAAGAGTTAGGTTTGGATTAAAGGTCAGCTTTAGGGCTAGGGTTACTATTAGGGTCAGGGTCAGGATAAGGGTTAGCATTTGGTTTACCTAAAAGTTTAAGATTAGAGCTTGAATTAGCATTAGGGTTAGTTTTAGTGGTAGTGTAAATAATATGGTTTAGTTTAGGTTTCATTTAAGGTTTAGGGTAATGGATGGGTTAGGTTTAGCAATCGGGTTAGGTTTAGCATTAGGGTTAGGTTTGTTTAGTGTAATGGATAGGTTTAGAGCTAGGGTTAGAGCTAGATTATAGTTTGTATTAAGTCTAGGATTAGGGCTAGGGCTAGGGTGTGATTTGGGGTAAGTTTTAAGGTTAGGGTAAATGCTAGGTTTAGGCCTAGGGTTAAGATTAGCTTAGGGTAGGGGTTAGAGTTTGAGCTAGGGTTAGGGCTATGGTGAGGGTTAGATTTAGGTTAAGGTCTAGGTTTTCCTTTATGTTTAGAGTTAGGTTTAGTGTTAGGGATAGGGTTTTAATTAGATTTGGGGTTAGGGTTGGGGTAATGGATATGGTTAGAGCTAAAGTTCAGGCTAGGTTTAATATTAGGATTAGGGCTAGAGTTAGGGTTAGGGTTTAGGATAAAGAGCTAGGGTTATGTTTAGTGTAAAGGTTAGGCTTTGAACTATGGTTAGTTCTAATTCGAGGCTTAGTGCTAGGGTTAGGCTGAGGGTTATGCTTAGAGCTAAGTTTAGGCCTAGTATTAAGCCTAGGTTTTGTGTTAGGTTTAGGGCTAGGGTTAGGACTAAGGGTAATTTTAAAGCTAGGGTTATGTTGAGGGCTAGTTTTAGGGTTAGGGTTATGGCTAGGTCTAGTGTTAGGTCTAGGTTTTGGGTTAGTGTCTGGTTTAAAGCTAGTTTCAGTGTTACAATCAGGGCCATTTTGGGGGATAGGGTTTTGGGTTAGGGTTAGATCCAGAATTAAGTCTATGTTTAGGTCTAGGGGTAGGGTAAGTGTTCAGTTTAGTTTAAGGGTTATTGTTAGGGCTAGTGCTAGGTTTTTGTTTAGGTCTAGGGCTAGAGTTATAGCTATATTTAGGATTAGCTTTCGGTCTAGGTCTAGTGTTAGGCTTAGGTATAGGTATAGTGTTATCAGTAGGGCTAGTGTTAGGGTTTGGTTTAGGGTTAGGGACAGGTTTAGACCTAGGGTTACAGTTAGGGACAGATGAGGGTCAGGCTTAGGTTTAGAGATAGAATGAAGGCTAGGGTTAAGACTAGTATTATGGATAGAGTTTCAGTTAGGCTAAGGATTATGATTAGGAATATGATTATCATTTGGTTTAGGGCTCGGCTGAGTGTATAGAGTTAGAATTAGGGTTAGAGCTAGTGTGAAGGTTTGGGTTAGTCCTAGTATTAGGGTAAAAGCTAGTTTAGGGCTCAGATTAGGTGTAGAATTTGTGTTAGGGTTAGGGGTATGGTTAGGACAATGACTAATGTACAAACTAGGGTTATGACTAAGGCTAAATTTAGGGTTAGTTTAAGGCTAGATATAGTGTTAGTGTTAATTTAAGGTTAGGGTGATGTTCAGAGCCAGGATAAGTGTTAGGGTAAGCCAGGATTATTTCAGAGTTAATTTTAGGGTTAGTTGTTGGATTAGGGTTTGATTTAGGTTACAGGTTAGGATTAGGGCTATGGCTTGATTTTGGTTTATGACTAGGGCTAGGGATAGGGCACAATTTAGGATTAGTGGTATGGTTAGGGTAAATGTTAGGGTTTGGTTTAGGCTTATTGTTACAGTTAAATTTAGACTTAGGTTTAGATTTATATTTAGTCTTAGATCTAGGATTAGGATTAAGGCTAAGTATAGAACTAGGGCTAGGGCCAGAGCAAGAGTTAGAGTTAGTCTTATGGCTAGGTTTAAAGTTAGTATAAGATTAAATAAAGGCTAGAATTAGCACTAGGGTTTGTGTTAGGCCTAGGTTTAGGGCGAGGCTTAGGGTTAGGTTTAAAGTTATGGTTAGCTTTTGGGTACAGGATGAGGTTATATATGAGGTTATATGTATGTTTATGCCTAGGGTGAGGAATAGAATTAGGGTTAGGGCTCGGGTTTTAGTTCAGGTTAAGATTAAGCTTAGGTTTAGGGATGGGATTATGGCTAGTGTTAATTTCAGGTCCAGTGTTATGGTTAAAAATAGTTTTAGGGTTAGGCTTATGGCTACGTCTAGTGTAAGAGTTTCATTTATGGTTTGGGTCAAGTTTAGAGCTATGGGTACTCATAATGTCAGGGTCACAATTAGTGTTTTGCATAGGTTAATGCTTAATATTAGGGCTCAATTTAGCATTAGCATTAAGATTAGAGTAAAGGTAGTGTTAGGTTTAGGTTTCAGGTTAGGTTTTGGGTAATGGATAGCGTTAGTATTATAGATTCTGTTAGGTTTAAGCCCAGGTTTAGCATTAGGGTAAGGGTTATGTTTAGGGTAATGGATAGGGTTAGAGATAAGGATACAGCTAGGGTTATTGTTATTTTTAATTATAGGGTTAGTTTTAGGGTTAGGGTTAGGGTTAAATCTAGATTTACAGATAGAATTATGGTTACAATTAGTGGTAGGATTAGGGTTAGGGGTAAATCTAGAGATAGTGCTCGAAATAAGGCTAGATTTTGAGTTAAGTCAAGGCTAGGTTTAAGGTAATGATTAATGTAAGTACTAGGGTTGTGATTAGTGCTAAATTTAATCTTAGGGTTAGGGCTAGGACTGTTGTTAGGTTTAAATATACGGTTAGGGTGATGTTTAGAGCTAGGGTTAGTGTTAAGGTCAGAGTCAGGGACAGATTTAGTTTTAGGGTTTGGCTTAAAACTCAAATTGGGGCTAGAGTTATGGCTAAGTGTAGGGTTAGGGCTTAGTTTATATTGAGGGTTAGGGTTAGGTCTATGGCTTAGTTTTGTTTTAGGGCTAGGGTTAATGCTAGTTTTAGAATTAGCATTAGGGTTAGGGCTAGGGTTAGGTTTAGGCCTAGGCTAATGATTAGGGTTAGATTTAGAGTTAGTGTTAGATATAGGACTCCTGCTAGGGCTATGAATAGTGCTAGTGTTAGAACTATGATTTGGGCTAGGATTATTGTTCCAGTAAAGTATAGGGTTAGAACTAGGGATAGGACTATGGTGAGAGTTAGAGTTAGTCTTTGAGCTAGAGTTAGGGTTAAGGTTAGGTATAGGGCTTAGATTTGGCCTAGGATTAGTGAAACTTAAAACTTAACTTGGAACCTAAACCTAACACTATTTTTTCCCTAATCCTAAGTCTAAAGTTAGGCCTAGGTTTATGGTTAGGTTTATAATTAAGGTTATGTTTAGGGCTAGGATAAGGACTAGGGTTTGTGTTAGGGTTAGGGCTAGTATCATGGCTATGGCTAATATCAGGTCTAGGGTTATGCTTAGGAATATTTTTATGGTTAATTTTATGGCTAGGTGTAGTGTAAGGGTTAGGTATAGGGTAAGAGTGTGGTTTAGAGCTAGGGGAATTATTAGGGTCAGTGTCAGTGTTAGGGATTGATTTAGGTTTGAGTTTAGGTTTAGAGATCAAATTAGCATTAGGGTTAGGGTTAGAGTAATGATTAGGTTAGGTCTAGGGTTCAGGGTAGGTTTAGGGTAATTGATAAGTTTGGGGAAAGTTATATGTTTAGGTTTAGGGCTAGGGTTATCATGAGAGTAAGATTTATGTTTAGGGTAATGATACAGTTAGACTTAAGTATAGGGCTAGGGTTATGGTTAGCATTAGGTCTTGATTTAGGGTTAGGGTAAGAGTTAGAACTAGGGTTTGGTTAAGGTTATGTTTTGTGTAAAGATGAGGTTCTGAGATATGGTTAGGGCTAGACTGAGATTTAGGTTCAGGATTAGGTCTAGGGATAGGATTATGGTATGTTTTGGGTTATGGTTACAATTATGATTAGACCTAGGATTAGTGGTAGGGTCAGTAAAAGGGTCAGGGTTAGTGTTAGAGTTTTGGATAGAGTTAGATCTAGAATGAAGACAAGGGTAAGGGCTATTATTATGGTTAATATTTTCTTAGCCTAAGGATTAGTGATAGATCTAGTGTTACCCTTAGTTTTAGGGTTTTGCTTAGGGTAAGATATTGGTTTAGAGCTAGGGTTAGGGCTATGGTTATGGTTAGAGTTAGGGTTAAAGCTAAGTTTAGGGCTCGGATTAGGCCTAGGTTTTTTGTTAGGTTTAGGGCTAGGGTTAGGGCAATTGCTAATGTAAGAACTAGGGTTACCGTTAGGGTTAGTTTTAGTGTCAGGGTATGGGTTAGGTTTAGTGTTAGGGTTAGGTTTAAGGTTAGGGTAATATTTATACCTAGTGTTCATGTTAGGATAGGAATCAGGGTCAGGCATAGTTTTGGGGTTTGAGTTAGGACTGGAATTAGAGCTAGGGTTACTGTTAGGGTTCAGTTTGAGGTGAGGGTGGTGTTTAGAGCTACGGTGAGTGTTAGGATGAGTCAGCATCAGGGTTGTTTTTAAGGTTAGGGTTCAGACGCAAACTAGGGCTAGGGTTATGTCTAGAAGTAGTGTTAGGGTTTGGTTTAAGTTGAAGTTTAGGGTTAGGGCTAACACTCGGTTTTGTTTTAGTCCTAGGGTTAGTGTTAGGGTTAGTGGTAGTGTTATTCTTAGGCTTAGTGTTAGAGTTAATTTTGGAATTAGGGTTAGATCTAGGGTTAGGGCTAGAACTAAGGATAGGGCAAGGGTTATGGCTAGGTTTAGGGTTATGGTAAGGGATAGGGTTAGAATTAGGTATAGGGATAGGGAGAGAGTTAGTCTTAGGGCTATGTGTAGGGTTAGGTTTAGGGATAGGGCTAAATTAGGGCTAGGATTAGGGGTAGGATTAGTGTTTAGTTTAAGTCTAGGTTTAAGGTTATGGTTAGGGATAGGATTAGGGTTAGGGATTAAAGTTAGAGTTTAGAGTTTATATTTAGAGTTAGGGCAAAGTTTGGGGTAATGGATGGCTTTATAGCTATGTTTAGATGTAGGATGAGTGTTATAATTGGTGTTACGGCTGTGGTTAGGGTTAAGGTTATGATTAAGGCTAGGTTTAGGGCTAGGATGAGCACTAGGTTTTTTTTTTTTTTTTGGAGATGGGGGGGTTTAGGGGTAGGATTAGTGCTAGGACTAATTTCATTTCCAGAATTATGGTTAAAGATAGTTTTAGAATTAGGATTACAGGTATGTCTAGTGTAAGGGTAGGTTTAGTGTTAGCATCAGGTTTAGATCTAGGGGTATTATTATGGTCAAGTTCTGGGGTAGAGTTTTGGGTAGGTTAAGGTTTAAAAATAGGGCTCACATTAACATTTTCTTTAGGGTTAGGGTTATGGTAATGGATAGAGTTAGAAATCAGTAAAGGGCTAGGGTTATGGTTATGATTAGGGCTAGGTTTAGGGTTAAGTTAGTGTTAGGATTAGGATTATGGCTAATGTATGTACTAGGGTATGATAAAGGCTAATTTTAGTGTTTTAGGGCTAGGTTTACTGGTAGGTTTAGGTTTAGGTTTAGGGTGATGTTTAGATCTTAGGTTAGTGTTATGGACAGAGTAAGGGTTTAGGTTAGTTTTAGGGCTTGGTTTAAAACTCGAATTAAGGCTGGGGTTATGCTAGGTGTAGGGTTAGGGCTTGATTTAGGTTAAGGTTTAGGGTTAGAACTTTGGCTCAGTTTGATTTGGGGGCTAGGGTTAGGATTAGCGAAATTTTTAGGATTAGTGTTAGGGTTAGGGCTAGTGTTAAAATTAGGCTTAGGCTTCAGTTTAGGGTTAAATTAAGAGTTAGGTTTTTATCTAAGGTTAGTGCTAGGGCTAAAGATAGGTCAAGGATTAAGAGTAGGATTTGGGATAGAGTTAGGTTTATGGGAAGGTTTAGGATTAGAATGAGTGATAGGGCCAATATGAGAGTTAGAATTATGCTTAGGGCTAGGGTTCAGGTTACGGTTAGGGATAGGGCTAAATTATGGCTAGGGTTAGTGTTATGGCTAGGGTTAGAGCTAATTTTAAAATTAGCATCAGGTTTACTGCTAGTTTTAGGTTTTGGCATTGAGTTGGGGTTAGATTTAAAGTTAGGTTTCAATATAGTGTTTAAGCTAGGGCTAAGAATAGGGCAATTGTGATGAAAAGGGTTAGGGTTTTAGTTAGGGTTATGTTTAGAGTAAGGGATGTGGTTTTGGTTAGGTTTAGGGCTAGGGCAAGGGCTTAGTTAGTGTTAGGGTTATGATTAAGTCTAGGTTTATGGCTAGGATGAGGTTAGGGTTTGTGTTATGGTTAGGGATAGTATTAGGGCTAGGGCTAATGTCAGGTCTAGGGTTATAATTAGGGCTAGATTTAGTTTAAGCTCCAGTGTAAGGATTAGGTTTAAGGTAAGATTCAGGTTTCTATCTAGGGTTATTTTTAGGGTCAGTGTCAGGGTTAGGCTTTGGGTTAATTTAGCGTTTAGGTTTAGGGTAAAACAGGGTTAGTTTAGGTTTACTTTTGATTTAGTGTAATGAATATGGTTAGCTTAAGGGTTAGGGTTATTGTTAGGGTAATGGATATGTTTAGAAATAAGGTTAGGGCTAGGGTTATGTATAGGATTAAGGCTAGTTTGTGGTTAGGGTTAGTTTTAAGTTTAGGGTTAAAGCTAGGTTTAGGACTCAGTTTAGGCTACTTTTTGGGTTAGGTTAGGGCTAGGGTTAAGGCTACAGAAAATGTATGAAGTATGGTTTTGAATAGCAGTAGTTATATGTTAGGGTTAGGGCTAGGTCTAGTGTTAGGTTGAGGTTTACTGTGATGATGATATTTAGAGCCAGGGTTAGTGTTAGGGTAAGAGTCAGGGTCAGGGTTAGTTTTTGGGATAGGGTTAGGACTAAAATTAGGGAAATGTTTAGGGCTAAGTGTAGTGTTAGGGTTTGGTTTAGGTTAAGTTTTAGGGCCACAGCTATGGCTCGATTGTGTTTTAGGGGAAGGGATACTGTTAGGGCTAGTTTTAGAATTAGCATTAGCATTAGGGCTAGTGTTAGGTTTAGGTTTAGGTTTAGGCTCAGGGTTAGGGTTAGATTTAGCATTAGGGTTAGATTTAGGGTTATGGCCAGGGCTATGAATAGAGTTAGGGTTAGACCAACAATTAGGGCAAGGAGTAGGGTCCTAGTAAGGGATAGTTGGAGTTTGGGTGAGAGTTAGAATTAGTCTTTGGGCTGGGGTTAGGGTTAGGGTTAGGGATAAGTCTAAATTAGGGCTAAGATTAGGGCTAGGATTAGTGTTAGTGTCAGGCTTAGGGTTCAGGTTAGGAATAAAATTAAGGCTATGTTTAGGGCTAGGATAAGGGCTAGGGTTTTTGTTAGGGTTAAGGCTAGGCTTATGGCTAGGGTTAATATGAGGTATAGGGTTAAGGTAGGAATAGTTTTAGGGTTAGGTTTATGGCTAGGTCTAGTATAAGGGTTAGGTAGGGTAAGAGTCAGGTTTATAGCTAGGGGAATTATTAGGGTTACAGTCAGTGTTAGGATTTGGTTTAGGTTTGAGGTTAGGTTTAGGGCTTGAATTAACATTAGGGTTAGAGTTAGCATAATGATAGGTTTAGGTTTAGGGTAATTGATAGTTTGGGGAAAGCAATATGGTTAGGGTTAAACCTAGGTTTAGCATTATGGTAAGGGCTATGTTTAGGGTAATGGATACAGCTAGAGTTAAGTTTAGGGTTAGAATTATGGTTAGAATTAGGTCTTGTGTTAGGGTTAAGTTGAGGGTTATAACTAGGATTACGTTTAGGGTTATGTTTAGTGTAAGGGTTAGCTTCTGATCTATGGCTAGGACTATGCTGAGAGTTAGGTTCAGAGTTAGGTCTAGGGATAAGATTATGGTAAATTTTGGGTTAGGGTTGAGGTTAGGATTAGACCTAGATTTAATTTTAGGGTCAGAATAGGGGTCAGGGTTAGGGTTAGGGTTTGGGATAGTGTTAGAGCTAAAATGAATGCTAGGGTTAGGAGTATTAATAGGGATAGGGTTTTAGTCTAGGGACTAGGGATGGTCAATGTTTACTCTTAGGTTTAGTGTTTCACTTAGGGTAAGGGATTGATTTAGATCTAGGTTTATCACTATGGTTAGGGTAAGAATTAGAGTTAAAACTAGGTTTAGGGCTCGGTTTAAGGCTAGTTTTTGTGTTAAGTTCAGGGCTAAGATTAGGGTAAAGGCTAATGTAAGAACTAGGGTTACCATTAGGTTTAGTTTCAGGGTAAGTTTTAGGTGAAGTTTCAGTGCTACCGTTAGGTTTAATTTTTGGTGATATTTATAGCTATGGTTCTTGTTAAGATAGGAGTCAGGGTCAGGGTTAGTTTTAGCCTTAGCATTAACACTCAAATTAGGGCTATTGTTAATGTTAGTGTTCGGTTTGAGTTTAGGGTGGTGTTTAGAGCTAGGGTGAGTGTCGGGATATTAGTCAGGGTCAGGATTAGTTTAAAGGTGAGGCTTAGGACTCGAATTAGGGCTAGGTTTAGGTCTAGGTGTAGGGTTAGTGTTTGGTTCAAGTTAATGTTTAGGGTTAGGGCTATTGTTTGGTTTTGGTTTACTGCTAGGATTAGGGTTAGGGCTAGTTTTACAATTATAATTAGGTTTAGGGCTAGTGTTAGTGTAAGGCTTAGGCCTAGGTTTAAGTTTAGATTTAGAGTTAGGTTTAGGGCTGGAACTAACTTTAAGGAAAGTGTTAGGGCTAGTGTATTTGTTTAAGGTAGCAAATTGTGATAGAACTTGGGATAGGGCTAGGGCTAGGTCTAGGGCAAGAATTAGAGTTAGTGTTAGGGCTAGGGTTAGGATAGTATTAGAATTAGAGCTAAATTAGGGCTAGGATTTGGGCTAGGTTTTAGGTTTAGCTTAAGCCTAGGGTTAAGGCTAGAGTTAGGTTTAAATTTAGTGCATGGTTTAACATAATAGATAGGTTTTGAGGTAGGGTGAGGGATAGAATTAAGGTTAGATGTAGGGCTAGAGTTAGTGTTATGATTAAGGATAGGTTTAGTGCCACAGTCTGGATGGGCACAACTCACATGCCACTTGTTAAGCAGAAACAAACTTTATTTTTAGAACACACACACCACACCACACGAGGTCTTCAGGAGTTCCCTCAGAGCCCAACTGCCACTACCCGCTGCACACAAGCCTTTGAACCCCCACTTCTCCTGCTTTTGAGGACGTTTGGCTGGGTCACATGGGTGGAGCCAAAAGAGTCCCCCAATGAGCAGCTCTGTAGTCTGAAAGAGCGGGAAAACAGCCCAATGAGCATCACTGCAGAGGAGCCAATCAGCTGGCAGCTGGAAGTTTGCTGGGCCCATGGTGAGCCAATCAGCTGGAAGTTTGTTGGGGACACAGTGAGCCAATCAGCTGGAAGTTCTCTGGGGCCCCTACAACTGTGGCTCTTAACATCTCCCCCTTTCTGTTTAAGCAAAAAGCATGTGGCTTAGTGACCGTGCCTGCCTTAGGTAGTCCAATACTACATTTGGTCCTTACCCATCATCAGATAAACTGACCTCAAGGGGTCAGCCTCCTGTTTTAGGTTGGTACCATTGCAATTTGATCTTACCTATCATTGACTACCAGTCCAGCATTCAGCCACACCTGTGTATAGGCCTTTCTACCAGCAGGGGGTTGAGGTTCCTTGACTCCCCTCTGTTGGCCCCCAAATTTAAGCTGAACGACAATCACAAGAAGAAGGGAGGAGGATACACCAAGCCAATTCACTGCTACTTTTTGAAAAATTGTACCAACAGTGACACCATCACCAAAAATACCCTGGCACTACCACAACATACTGCACCAACAGATAGTTCACAATGCATACAAGTGATACATAGTCAAGGCAAGTTCTGCAAGCAGTTCAGTGATCATTATTGTAGAAGCTTTAGTTTGGTATTATCTTTGTGTTCACTGAAACTGGGATGAAGATAGGAATTCTGGCAATAATGGCTAAAGAAAAAAAATTGTAACATTCCAGCAGGCACTAAACAAAAACAATTTTCTGAAAAAATTACATTATCCTGAGCAGAATTATTACGTATAATGAAAAGGAAAGGTGAAAGTAAACAAACAGATCTGTTAAACTTCTTTTTTGTTCACATATTAAAACAATCCTCAACAGCTGTTTATCCTATTTAAATTTAACCATTTAAATCACATGAAAAAAATATTTGGATCCATTTTTCATGAGCACTCATCATTTATGATATATTGACATATGCACACACAAGCATACAACACAAAACACAAATGTGCACACATAATATAATACATACAACACATAACATAACAGTAAAGGCCTTGTAACATTTTACAGGTGAAATCTCCATTGCAATGTTTAAAAACTCCATAGTCAAAAAATAGAACTGATCAGCAAAACATTAACCTAGGTCTGCATGAGCTCAAAAAACAAAATACAACTTCATGGTGTGGGAAAGGGCAATAATTAAATAGATATTGAAAAAAGCATCCTGGTTTCATTAGCCTCCAGGTGTGGGAGAACCACTGTCACAGATGTAAGGCCAAACCAGAGTTCTGGATATCAGCTGTTATGGATTTGAGCCAAATCATCTTCTTTTTAGTCTGTAGAAATCGCTTTAGTTAATCTCTCTGGAATCCACATCAGCTGCTGTTCTCCCTGTGGAAACACAAAAACAGACCCCCGACTCCAGACAACCACTGGATCAGGACTTCAGTTAATCTCTCTGGAATGCAAATTGTCTGCTGTTCTCCCTGTGGAAACACACAAACAGATCCCTGACTCCAGACAATTACTGGGTCAGGACCTTTCCATTGTCCTGTTAGAATATCCTTCTAAAGTACCTTGGGTTTATGTACATTTTTTGGACACATATGCCTTTCTGCAGCACTAAGCCCTGATGAACCCAAATTTAAAAAGTTTAGAGTAAAAAGAGTTATTTTAAGTTTATCTTTGGGGAATATATACCCCTTCCAAATTCCCTCTTTTTGCTTTAATAAGTTCATTTTAATAGTTAAATGAGCTCTTTCACCTATGCCCCTCCCTGTGGATTTTATGGGATTACTATTATATGAGTAATGCCAAATGATGAGCAAAATTTTTTAAAAGAGTTAGAAGTATAACCAGGGGCATTACCTGTTTTTAACTGTTTTGGAATGCCCCCATTGGCAAAATTTTGTAAACAATGAGCTACAGTATCTTTAGTTTTTTTTCTCTGGCATGAATGGATTCCTTCAAAAGCACCTCTTCCCAAAGAAAGAGTCGGCTTATTATTAGGACACAGTTCTTGTACTCAAAAAGGACTTATGATAAGTCTTTGGGTAATTGATCTCGATTATGAAGGTGAAATAAAAATTATATCCAGTTCTCCAAGGGGTATATCAGTAATTTCACCAGGAGAGAGAGTAGCACAGTTATTAATAATACCCAGCCTACATGATAATTTTTCCAGTTTTACTGTAGATGAGGTTCCTGGGATTAGGCTCCACAGGTGTAGATCAGGCTATGCTTTCCTTAAATTTAGATTCTCTCCAAATGCTAAAATTAAATATTCAAGGACATGAATTTATTGGGCTACTAGATACAGGTGCAGACCTAGGCATCATCTTTCAAGAATGGCCCAAACATTGGCCATTACAACAAGCCACTCAAAAGCTTTGAGGCCTAGGAGTGGTGAATAATCCCCATACAGGCCACCAAATGCCGCAGTCTGGCTGGACAAAATTCAGGAGCCACTTGTCAAGCAGAAACTAACTTTAATTTTAGAACACACAAGCCCCATCACACGAGCTCTTCAGGAATTCCCTCAGAGCCCAACTGCCACCACCAGCTTCCAGCGAGATTCTCAAACCCCACTCCTCCTCCTCTTGAGGCTGACTGGCTGTGTCGCATGGGCAGAGATAAAAGAGTCCCCTAATGAGCAGCTCTGTGTTCAGAAAGGGCAGGCAAATAGCCCAATGAGCATCACTGTCTCAGTCTGGCTGGGCACAATTCAGGAGCCACTTGTCAAAAGAAACAAAATTTATTTTTAGAACCACACACACCATACAAAACACGTCCTCAGGAAAAATCTTCAGAGCCCAACTGCCACCACTGGCTTACCACAAGCCTCTCCACCTCCCCCACTCCTCCT
>NW_026006877.1:32961-43236 GCF_001458135.2 Marmota marmota marmota
CCTCTGGTGATAGAAAGGTGTTAGTAGCAGTCTCCTGTTGTAACTTTTCCCCTGATGGCTTTTTCTCTTCTAAGCTTTCTTCCTCTATCTGACTAGCTCAAAAGACCTTCTCGTTTACTTGAATCTTTTCCTCTTTCTGACTAACTTGAGAGACCTTCTCTTTTACTTGAATCAATATGTCTTCTCGTTCCTCTACCTTTGTCTGAACTGAAGGCTTTGGACTAAGCAAACAAGATACCAACGTCCACAATGGCAATGTGCCAACTGGAAGAGTCCCTGGGATTTCCTTTTCTATTCTTTTTAAATCTTCAGTGTGGTGATTCCATTGTGATATATTTAACAAATCCTTTTAAAAAGCCATGGGCTACATTTTTGTATTGTATCAATGTATTCCCTGATGGTTCTTGATTTTACTGACATACCTCCTTCCTCTAACAATTTACTTAAAACTCTTTCAGTTTGTTTTTTACTAATTTCTGATCCCATATTTCTACTATAATACAACCCAACAAGATAACGCCTAACAAAACTGAAACAGCGTGAAACAAAATTGGAACAACACAAAATCATTATAATAGCCTCCTGAAATATCCATCTGTCCTTTCTCCCTATCTGTTCCTCAGATGTGAGCAGTTTTTCTTCCATCTTACACATCTCCAGGGACAGGCCACTTAAAACAAAAGTGAAGTAAAACAAAAGAATAATCTTAAAATGGCTACCCATCCTCTTGCCCTGCTCTCAGGGGCGAGCAGTTTACCTTATCACTTACCCTCAGTTGTTCCCTGTGCGGCCCACCACATGCCGCAGTCTGGCTGGGCACAATTCAGGAGCCACTTGTCAAAATAAACAAACTTTATTTTTAGAACCACACATGCCAAACAAAACAGCTCCTCAGGAAAAACCTTCAGAGCCCAACTGCCACCACTGGCTTCCCACAAGCCTCTCCACCTCCCCCACTCCTCCTGCTCTTGAGGCCGATTGGCTGGGTCGCATGGGCAGAGCCAAAAAAGTCCCCCAATAAGCAGCTCCATAGTCTGAAAGGGTGGGGAAACAACCCAATGAGCATCACCGCAGAGAAGCCAATCAGTTGGCAGCTAGAAGTTGCTGGGGCCGCTGTGAGCCAATCATCAGCTGGCATCTGGAAGTTTGCTGGCAGCTGAAAGCTGGGGCCCCTTCGGCTGTGGATCTCAACACATCACCACAAGAGGAGCCAATCAGCTGGCAGCTGGAAGTTTCCTGGGCCCACGCTGAGCCAATCAGCTGGAAGTTTTCTGGTGCCCCTTTGGCTGTGGCTCCCAACAGTTAAGGGCTAGGATAAGGGCTAGGTATGTTTTTTAGGGTTAGGACTAGTATTAGGTCTAGGGCAAATTTCAGGTCCAGAATTATGGCTAAAGATATATTTAGGGTTAGGTTTATGTCTAAGTCTAAGCTAAGGATTAAGTGTTGGGTTACTGTTAAGTTTAGAGCTAGAGGTATTATTAGGGTCAAGGTCTGGGTTAGCGTTTGGGATGGGTTAGTTTCAAGTTTGGGTTTGAATTAGTTTTAGAATTAGGGTTAGGGTTATGATAGGGTTAGGTTTAGGATTCTGGTTAGGTTTAGGGTAATGGAAGCATTTGGATTTGGGATAGGGTTAGGTTTATGCCTAGGTTTTTCATCATGGTTATGGTTATGGTTATGGATAGATTTAGAGATTAGTTTAAGGCTAGTGTTATGGTTACAATTAGGCCTAGTGTTAGGTTTAGGTTAAGGTTAAAACTAGTGTTTGGGGCTCGGATTAGGGCTTGGTTTTTTGTTATGTTAGGGCTAGGGTTAAGGATAGAGCTAATGCAAGTACTAGGTTTACATTTAGGGCTATTTTTAGGGTTTCAGTGCTAGGTTTATTATTAGGGTTAGGTTTACAGTTAAGGTGATATTTAGATCTAGAAGTGTTAGGGTCAGTGACAGGTTCACGGTTAGTTTAGGTTTAGTCTTCCAACTCAATTTAGGGCTAGTGTTACGTTTAGGTGTAAGGTTAGGTTTTGCTTTAGGTTAAGGGTTAGGGATAGGAATAGAGTTATATCTAGATTTAATCTTAGAGTTAGGGTTAAATTTAGAATTAGTTTGAGATCTAGGTTTTGAGATAGGGCTAAGTATAGGACTAGGGTAGGGCTAGGTTTAGGGCTTGGTGTATGGTGATGGTAAGGGATAGATTTAGAACTAGGTATAGAGCTAGTGTGAGAGTTAGAGTTAGTCTTAGGGCTAGGGTTAGGGTTAGGGATAGGGCTAAATTAGGACTTGGATTAGGGCTAGGGTTAGTGTTATGTTTAGGCCTAGGGTTAGTTCTAAGGTTAGTGTTAGGTTTAGTCCTTGTGTTAGGCTTAGGGTAAGGGAAGGTAATATAACTAGTTTTAGGACTAGGGTGAGATTTAGGGTTAAGATTAGGGTTAACATTAGAGTTAGGATTATGATTAAGGTGAGGTTCATGTCTATCATGTTGGCTAAGTTTTGTATTAGAGTTAGGCCTAATTTTGAGCTAGGGCTAATGTCAGGTCTAGGGTACAGTTACGGATAGTTTCAGGGTTAGGTTTATGGATAGGTCTATTGTAAAGATTAAGTTTCTTGCTAGGGTCAGTTTTAGAGCTATGGGTATAATCAGAGTCAGGGTCAAGGTTAGGGTTAGGGTTATGGTTAGGTTAAGGTTTAGGTTTAGGGCTCAAATTAGTCTTATATTTAGGAATTGAGTAATGATACAGTTAGGTTTAGGGTTCAGGTTAGGTGGAGATTAATGGATAGGGTTAAGGCTAGTGCTAGGTTTAGGGTCCCGCCTAGGTTTAGCATAAGGATTATAGTTATCTTAGGTTAATGATTAGAGTTATAACTTTTGTTAGGGTTATGGTTATGGTTAGGATTCGGTCTAGGGTTAGGCTTAGGGTTATAGTTAAGGCTAGGGTTATTGTTAGGGTTAGCTTTAAGCTTAAATCTACGATAGGGCTTGGATTAGGGATAGGTTTGCGATAGGTTAGGGCTATGGCTAATGTAAGAACTAGTGTAATGATTAAGACAAGTTTTATGATTAATGTTAGGGCTAGGCGTAATTTTAGGTTTAGTTTTAGGGTTAGGGTGAAGTTTAGAGGTAAGATTAGTGTTAATGTCAGGGACAATGTTCGGGTAGGGTAATTGTTAGGGTTAAAGCCAGAATTAGGACTAGGGTTAGGTCTAAAGTTAGGGTTAGAGTTTGAGTTTTGTTATGGTTATTTTTTAATAAATAAGTCTAGTTTGTCTTTAGGTCTAGAGCTATAATTATGGCTAGACTTAGGATTATGTTTAGGTCTAGGGCTATTGTCAGGGTTAGGTTTATGTATAAGATTACCAGGAGGGCTAGTGTTAGGGTTCAGTTTAGGGTTAGGTTTAAATTTAGACCTAATGTTAGTGATAGGGTCTGAAAAATGGTCAGGGATAGGGTTAGGGTTGGGGTTATAGTTAGATCTAAAATGAAGGCTAGGGTTAGGACTAGTTATAGAGTTAGGTTTTGGTTAGACTAAGGATTAATGCTAAGAATACGGTTAGCATTAGGGTGAGGATTTGGCTTAGGGTAATGGATGGGGTTAGAGCTAGGGTTTAGACTAGGGTTAGTGTTAAGTTTAGGGTTAAAGCTCATGTTTGGGCTTAGATTAGGGCTAGTTTTGTATTAGGGTTAGGGCTAGTGTTATGGTTATGGCTATTGTAAGAAATAGGATTACAATTAGAATATGTTTTATGGTTAAGTTTATAGCCAGGTCTGGTATTAGGTTTAGGTTTAAGTTTACAGTGATGTTTAGGGCTAGGTTTAGTGATTGGATATGAGTCAGGTTCATGGTTAGGTTTAGGGTTTGGGTTAGGTTTCAAATTAGGGCTAGGGTTAGGGCTGGTGTAGGATTAGTGTTTGGTCTAGGGTAAAGGTTAGTGTCAGGGGTATGGCTCGGTTTTGTTTTAAGGCTAGGACTAGGGTTAGGGCTAATTTTAGGATTAGCATTAGGGTTGTAGCTAGTTTCAGGGTTAGGCTGAGGCATCGGGTTAGGGTTAGTTTTAGAGATAGATTTTGATCTAGAGTTATTACTAGGGCTAAGGATATTGTTAGGATTATGACTAGGGTTAGAGCTTGGGTTAGGATTACCATAATGGATAGGGTTAGAAGTAGGGATAGGTCTTGTGAGAGAATTATAGTTAGTATTAATTCTAGGGTTAGGGTTAGTGTTAGGAATAGGACTATATTAGGGCTCTATTAGGGCTAGGTTTAATATTAAGGTTAGGGCTAGATTTACGGTTATGATTAGGGCTAGGGCTAGCATTAGGGTTAGAATAAGTGTTAGATTTTAAGCTATGGTTAGGGCTGGGGGAGTGCTAGCTTTCATGTTAGGTCTCAGGTAGGGTTATGGTTATGGATATGGTTAGGGTTTTAGTTAGGTCTAGGGTTTTTATTAGTGTTAGGGTTAGTTTTAGAGTAATGTATTGGATTAGATGTAAGATTAGCTTTAGGGTTACGTTTAGGTTATGGTTAAATTTAGGTTTAGGGATAGGTTTAGTTTTGATTTATGGGAGGTTTAGGGTTAAGTTAATGGCAAATTTTAGGTTAAGGGTTAGGTTAAAGGTTAGATTTGTGATTAGGGTTATTATTAGTGTTAGGGTTAGGGTTAGGATAATAATAGTGTTAGAGTTAGGGTTAGTACTAGGGTTAAGTTTAGGATTAGGGCTATGGTTAGGTTTATGTTTACAAATAGGCTAGGGTTATGGTTAGGCTAAGGGTTAGGCTTTGAGCTAGGGTTATGTCTAAGGTGAGGGTTAGGGTTAGGGCTACATTTAGGGTTATGGTTATGCTTAGGGTAGTATTAGGCCTCGAATTAGGGCTAATTTTGTGTTAGGTTTAGGTCCAGGATTTAGGCTATGTGTAAAATAAGATCTAGGGTTCTTATTTTAGCTAGTTTCAGGGTTAGGGTTATTACTATGTCTATGTTAGGTTTAGGTTTTGGGTTAGGTTTAGATTTAGAGCTAGGTTTAGAGTTAGTGTTAAGGTCAGTGTTCATGTTAGAGTTAGGTTTAGGGTGAAAACCAGAATTAGGATAGGGTTAGGTCTAGGGATAGAGTTAGTGTTTGCTTTAGGTTAAGGATTATGTTAGGGCTAGAACTCAGGGTTTTTTAGGTCTAGGTCTAGAGTTATGGCTATGTTTAGGATTAGGCTTAGGTCTAGGGCTTGTGTTAAGGTTAAATTTAGGTATAAGTTTACTGTTAGCACTAGTTTTAGCGTTTGGTTTAGGGTTAGGGTCAGATTAGGACTGAGGGTTTGTGTTAGGATTAGAGCTAGAATGAGAGCTAGGGTCAGGACTATTAATAGGGTTAGGGTTTGGAGTAGGCTATGGATTAGGATTAGGACTAAGATTAGCATTACGGATAGATTTTGGCTTAGGGTAAGTAATAGCATAAGAGCTACGGTTAGGGCTAGGGTTAGGGTTAGGGTTAGGGCTAGGGTTAAGTTTAGGTTTACATCTAGGGTTTGGACTCAGATTAGGGCTAGTTTTTCTGTTAGGTTTAGGGCTAGGGTTAGGGCTATGGCTAAAGTAAGAACAAAGGTTATGATTATAGTTAGAATTTGGTCTAGATCTAGTGTTGGCTCTATCTTTAGGGTTCTTGTGATATTTAGAATTAAGGTTAGTGTAAGAATAATTCAGGGTCACTGTTAATTTTAGGAGTAGAACATAAGTTAGAGGTAGAAGGTTATGGCTAGGTTTAGAGTTAGGGTATGGTTTAGGTTAACTTTTAGGGTTAGGGCAATGGCTCAGTTTCATTTAAGGGATAAGGCTAAGATATTGGCTAGTTTTAGGATTAGGGATAGTGTTAGGTCTAGTGGAAGTTTGAGGATTAGGCTTAGCATTAGGATCCAATGTAGAATTATGGTTAGATCTAGGGTAGGGTCTAGGTCTAGTATTAGTGCTAAGAGCCATAGCCAAGTAGTATGATGCATGGCATTTTTGGTTCAAAGGTGACGCCAGCAAGCCACTGAGATGATATGATTATATTAAGATCTGCATTTATATGGATATTAGAACCCTGCTGTCCACCTGTCCTGCTAAGGGACTCCTGGAGAGTTCCTATTTGTTGGGGAAGTGCGGTAGAAGGGAATTCTGGAGGAGGGATTTCCTATTGCAGTCTGGGTGAAGGCCACGTGTGTGGTAGGCATTTTCCCAGGAGCGTATGGGACATTGGTGGCAGTTTCAAAATTAAGTTTGTTCGTGCTTGATTGGCTCATGATTTTGTGCCCAGCCAGACTGCGGCAGATTAGGGCTAAGGTTAGGGTTTGTTGTAATGGATAAGGTTAGAACTAAAAATAAGACTAGGAGGAGACTTAGGGTTAGTCTTAGGTGAAGGTTAGGGTAGAGTTAGGGTTAGAGCTAAATTAGGGCTAGGGTTAGTGCTAGGGTTAGTGTTAGGGTTAGGCCTATGGTTAGGGCTATTAGGGTTAGGGTTAGTGATAGGGTTAGGGGAAAGGATGGGGTTATACCTCAGTTCAGGTCTAGGGTGAGGGTTAAAATTAGAGATAGGGCTAGAGTTAGGGTTTGGGTTAGGATTAAGACTAGGTATAGGCCTAAGATGAGGACTTGTGTTTGTGTTAGTTTTAGGGCTAGGATTAGGGCTGGGGCTAATGTGAGGTCTGGGTTTGTGGTTATGGTTTGTTTTAGGGTTAGGTTATGGCTAGGTCAAGTGTAAGGGTTAGGGTTAGGTTAAGGGTCAGGTTTAAAACTAGCTGTATTATTAGAGTAAGAGTTCGAGTAGGGTTTGGTTTAGGTTAAGATTTAGGGTTAAGGCTTGTATTAGTGTTAGGGATAAGGTTAGGGTTTGGGTTAGGGTAATTGATAGGGTTAGCCTTAGGGTTCAGGTTAGGTTTACAGTAATGAATAGGGTTAATGTTTGCAATAGTGTTAGCATTAGGCCTAGGGTTAGCATTTGGGTTAGGCTTAACTTTAGGGTAATGTATAGGTTTAGAGCTAATGTTAGGGCTAGGATTGAGGTTAGAATTAGGACTAGGGTTAGGGTTAGGCCTAGGGTCCATGTCAGGGTTAGGTTTGGGGTAAGGGTTAGCATTTGAGCTAGGATTAGGTCTAGCATGAGGTTTAGGGTTAGAGTCAGGGCTAATGTTAGGGTTCGGGTTAGGGTTATGTTTAGATTAAGGTAAGAGTTTGAGCTAGAATTAGGGTTAGGGCGAGGGTTAGGGTTAGGTCTAGGCTTTTTGTTAGGGTTACAATAAGAGCTAGGTTTAGGGCTAGGATAAGGGCTACCTTTGTGTGAGTTTTATGGCTAGCATTAGGGCTATGTGTAATGTAAGAGCTAGGGTTATGTTTATGGCTGGTTTTAGGTTTAGGTTTATGAATAAGTCTAATCAGGTTTTGGGTTAGGATAAGATTTAGAGCTAGGGTTTGTTTTACGGTAACAGTCATTGTTCGGGTTAGGGTTAGGTTTAGGGTGACATCCACATTTAGGACTAGCGTTGGGTCCAGGGATAAATTTAATCTAGGTTTAAGTTAACGGTTATTATTAGGGCTAGTGCTAGGTTTTTGCTTAGGGATAAGGCTAGATTTATGACTCTATTGAGGATTAGGTTTGGTCTAGTGCTAGTTTTACTGTTAGGTTTAGGTATAGGTTTACCAGTAGAGGTAGGGTTAGGGTTCGCTGTAGGGTTAGTGTCAGGTTTAGACTTAGAGTTAGTGTTAGGGTCAGAATAAGGGTCAGGGTTAGAATTCTGGTTAGAACTAGAATGAGGGCTAAGGTTATACTAGAAACAGGGATAAGGTTTGAGGTATACTAAGGATTATGTTTAGGAATAGGGTAGCATTAAGATGAGGGTTGGGCTTAGGATAAAGGATAGGATTAGAGCTAGAGTTAGGGTTAGGTTAGGGTTAGGGTTAGGTTTAGGGTTAAATCTTGTTTTAGGGCTCGACATAGGGATAGGATTTGTGTTAACATTATGGCTACAGTTAATGAAAAAACTAGGATTCCAATTAGGGCTAGTTCTATGGTTAGCATTAGGGCAATGTTTAGAGCTAGGTTTACTGTTAGGTTCCAAGTAAGTATCAAGGTTACTTCTAGGGTTAGCGTTAGGATTCAAATTAGGGCTACATTTTCGTCTAGCCTTAGGTTTAGCATTTGGTTTAGGTTGAGGGTTAGGTTTAGGGTTATGGCTCTATATTGTTTTAGGGCTAGGGTAGGGTTTGGTCTAGTTTTCCAATTAGTGTTAGGGTTAGGGCTAGTGTTAGCGTGAGCTTTAGGCTTAAGTATAGGGTTAGATCAGGGATTAGGGCTAAAGTGAAAGTTAGGACTATGGTTGGGGCTAGGGCTAGGTATAGGTTTTGGGTTATGGTAACAGATAGGTTTGGAAATATGGATAGGGCTAGGGCAAGAGTCAGAGTTAGTCTTAGGGCTAGGGATAGTTTTAGGTTTAGGGTTAGTGCTAAATTAGGGCTAGTTTAGAGCTATGGTTAATTGTAGGTTTAGGCCTAGGTTTAGTGCTAGGGTTAGGATTAGCATTAGAATTAGGGTAAGGTATGATGTTACAGCTACATTTAGGACTAGGGCTAAGCACAAAATTAGGGTTAGAGCTAGAATTGATGTTAGGGTTAGGATTAATATTAGGCTTAGTGATAGAATTAGGGCTAGGATTTGTGTTAGGGTTGGGGCTAGGATTAGGGATAGGGATAATGTCATTTCTAGGGTTATCATTAGAGATAGTTTTAGGCTAAGGATTATTGCCAGGTCTATTGTAAGTGTTAGGTAGATTAGGTTCAGTTTTATAGCAAGGTGTATTATTAGGATCAGAGTCAGGGTTAGGGTATGGGTTAGGTTAAGGATTAGGCTTAGGGCTGAAATTAGCATTAGGGTTAGTGTTAGGGTTACAGTAATGGATACAGCTTATTTCAGGGTTAATTTTAGATTTAGAGTAATGGACAGGTTTAGGTTTAGGGATAGGGTTAGGTTTAGGCCTAGGAATAGAATTTGATTAGGGTTATGGTTAGGGAAATAGATTGGATTAGAGTTACAGTTAGGACTAGGGTTATGGTGAGGTTAGTGCTATGGTTAGGGTTAGATCTAGCATTTGAATTTGGTTAGGGTTATGGTTAGGGTAATGGATAAGATTAGAGCTAGGGATAGGGCTAGGATTATGGTTAGGATTAGGGCTATGGTTTGGGTTAGACTTCATGTTAGGATAAGGTTTAGGTTTATGGTTAGGTTTAGGTTAAATATTCTGGCTAGAATTAGGATTAGTGGTAGAGTAAAAGCTAGGTTTAGTGCTCTGATTAGGTCTAGGTTTTGAATTAGGTTAGGGCTATTTAGGACTAGGGCTTATTTTAGGACTAGGGTTATGATTAGGACTAGTGTTAAGTTTAGCATTATATCTAAATCTAGTATGTAGATTAGGTTTAGTTTTAGGGTGATGAATACAGATATTGTTGAGGTTACCATCAGAGTCAGGATCAGTGTTACTGATCAGAGTTAGGGATATACTCGAAAAAGGGCTAGGCTTAAGACTAGGTGTAGGATTAGGGTTTGTGTAAGGGTTAGGGTAAGGCATAGTGATAGGTCTAATGTCAAGTTTAGAATTATGGTTTGGTTAGGGTTAGCATTAGGGCATTTGTCGTGACTTCTTGCCCGCAAGGAAGACGCAACACTCAGGAATCTTCTTTCAGTAGTTTATTCCAGGCCCTTGATAGTTCTTCTTCTCTTTCTCGGATGCCCCTCCCAGCCTTAATAAAGCATCTCAAGCCCCAATGCAAAGCAGCCACGTGGAGCTTTCTCATAGGGTGATGAAAAGTCATGCGCCAACTCTCCCAAATAAGGAGTTGTTTGTCACAGACCACAGCGGAGCCAGCGCCATCTTGTAATGGCGACCATAATTTGCATAAACGGCAGAAGCGGCTCACCACAGTTCCCCCTTTCTGTTTTCTGAAAACAATACAGGCAAGAGTAGAGGTCCTATCCCACTGTGCAGAAGTGGCTGCACAGTATGGCTCAGTCTTAAGGAGGGCCCTTCCCCAGATCCGAGACCATATCAGCCGACGCCTTTTTTCGTGGGGCGGGGCGTGGACCCGTCTAACCCGCATGCAATAAGACATGCTCTCCTTGAGGTCCACGTCAAGGATCACTCAAGTGCAGTGCTTTGCCTCCCATCCTGTATCGTGGCGATGGTGGACGAAGGGGGATAACTGAGGCTGAACTGTGGCTGTTTATAATGACAAACAAGTTGACAGCACCCTGAAAGAAAGGCACGGACTT